>NC_047148.1:14086038-14323538 GCF_009829125.3 Periophthalmus magnuspinnatus
AGTAATGTGACTATTTGAAATCTTACGGTCTGGGTCACTGTTTGGGGCATATTTCTTGGATTAACCATTACAATATAGGCTAAAACATAACACCTCTTTAAGGGAGTGTGTGTGTGCAGCTAGTCCTTGACACTGATTGGACATCATTCATTAGTAATACTGCTTAATGTACTAAATCCATTTCAATGGCAGTAAGTGGCTTAATAAAATATGAGACATCCAGTGAAAGGATCAAATATTAAAAGCAAGCAAAGAGATAGGGACCCCATACCATGTGATTTCATCTGGACCTTTGCATATTGCTCGCTTCTATCAAATGTCATGAGCCTTTATTTTCTTTTTAGGTCACTACAGATGATCCTCATAATCACTCTCATAGTTCAAGATTTCTGTTCCTCCAAATGGGATGAAATGCCTGACAAATGGTTTGTGTTTGAATTTCTCCCACGTTCCTGTGCTTGTCAGTGCCGATTCCTACCTGTCTCTAATGGGCGCTCTGCAGAGGACAGGCAGCATCTGCTGTCAAAACCAAATTATCTTGTGTCAACTAAGCAAGAGGAGAGCTGCGCCTCAGCCAGCACTTTTTAGCGTCACCATTACAGCTCGTGCGAGGACCTGAGAGATTTATTTTGGTGCTTGCTGGATGGGTGTTGACTCTGAATTGATGACAGTATGATGTACATAAATATGACAATGCACTGCAGTTCGATATAAATAATGAGGTATTAAACGATTTTATTCTCAGAGAGGACAGAGCCCTGTAGCAGGCTGTCTGTGTTTATGATGGAGGAGCCTGTCCCTAGATATGAAGCCACAAAAGTCTTTAGTCTCCTGAGGGAAAAGGATGTCCTTGTGTCAGTGGCACCGGATAGCCACCGGTTTCTATGTGACATATTGAGAAGAATTATCTTGTAGGAGACACATTTCACCTCACTGAGGCTGGGCTAAGTGAAGGATGCCAAGTGTAATAATGAGGCAAGTGATAGAATGTTCGGAAGACCACAATTTGTCCACAATAAGAGGTACAGGGCACTTTTTCTCTCAGGTATCACTGGAGTCAATTTATACTGTCTATAAAGTTTTAAAATGTGGTTTAGCATAGACACCTTATAAATGATTATTGCCAGACACATTATCCACCCAGTGGCTCAGTAAAGATGTAGGCTTCATTAATATGCACCATAGCAGTGCATGGACGTTTAGCTCTAAAACTGCATCTAATCATGTTGTTTAATGCAGAGACATAACAAGAGAAATACTCTTCACTCAACTATCCTGAGAGGATGGAACTCTCCTGGATGGATGAGGGAATCAACGCAAAATATATAAATAATCAAATAAATCAGAGGGGAATCCAGCCTGCAAGGTTTCTACTTAGTACTATATGATTCAATTGATTATTGACGAAAGAAGTCGTGCTAATGGAAAGAGTGTCTGCGCTCTCAGAAGTGATTATAATAGCACTATAATTACCATCAAAACTTTACACAATAAGTAACCTTACACTACCTCTATAACACAGTGTTACACCATCAAATGAAACCTCATCCATTGCCAGATATTCGCAGTGTTTAAATGCATACTCCTGCTTACACCCATGAACACGTTTAAATAAAGCATCGCCACATTCTCCACGTCTGTCACTGAAGTGTGTTTTCACAGATTCTCCAGCTCCGGTCCTTGTCTCCTCGTCAGTGCATTTGTCACTTCATCCCAGGACTACATCTATTTTTCATGGAGGTAAATTGCATGGCAGCAGTGTACTCCGAACTCTGCCTGGGTAATTCTCAAAGATGACCCGTAATAAGACTGGCCTCCACTTGGTCTACACACCAACAACACATGCGCAACACATTTCTGCTTCGTGCCTGTTATAGCGCCGCGGACGTCTTTTACTTGAGCTCATTTATAGTTTGAAATGTTACACTTTCTGCTGCAGTGTTCTTTTGCATTAATATGTGTCATACGTGTTCTCTTGAGTTCCTTTTCCACTAATTCAGGTGCTATTCTTAGTAAGTCATTATAAATTCGCTATTGTGTTGCCATGGCAGAAGTTAATAGTTAATTATGTGGGGGTTTTTTTCTTTTTCCTTAGAGAATCAGCAAAGCAATTTCAAAATAGGCTTGATGTGTCAAACTGTCACATAGGTATATTTAAAACCAGAAAAACAAAAAAGAAAAAAGAAACTTAGCACTGTATATTCTGTCTTTTCTGTTCTATTTACAACATATCAGTGTGTTGTGAATTGACAGCAAAGGACCTGCCCCAATTGTATTTCCGTGAATCGCTAAGAATATCTTCATAAATACAAAGACCTGACCCAGTAAAAATAGCATAAAATCATGTTCAGTGATAGCGTGAGCCGGGAGGTAACAAATGCTTTTTTTCTACTGAAGTTGGACACTTGTTCACGAGCGCAGTGGGGGAGTAGATTGGACTATGATGTAACAAGATTAAAAGATTTTGTGAACAGGTATGTGTGATGGGATGTGTTTCTCTGATGTTCATTCTTTCAATATTTGTACAGTATTTCAGTTTTTTGTATCTTTTTTTAATTATAATGTTATCAATACAGAATGCCTCCCCCTTTTTAACAATGTATATATCCAGATTCAGTGGCATTTCAATAAAGAAAACAAAAAAAACAAAAAAAACCAATAGCAAATCTCCAAGACGCTGAGTCCACATTGGCCAATATAAAGTGAAGGATTTCTGTGTTGCGATGTGTGGTGTCTAGACAGGAGAAGCTAATCTGTTTTTGCCTGTTCCTTTCCTGTCCTGTTGGTGCCTTTGAATGGTAGATAAACAGAGCAGGGCTAAGGCTGAGGCTTCATCAAGAGGATTAATTCTGCAAGTCTTATCTCCTGAGAAGGCCCTGTGTGTCCTCTCCCTGTGGGCATGAGGGCTCTCATCAGGGACGGACCAGCTGACTCCCAGATCACACCCTGTACTGTACTGCAGCACAATCACACAGTGAACATCGGACAGACAACCCGGGTCTGGGACATCACGGAACTGAAGTGAAATAGAGTTTTTGATCACGCAGAGGATTCATGTTTGGAACGATGAGTTTGGGGCTTTCACATGGAACTAAATATTAGGAATCATTTAGAAAAGTGTCATTCAATACTTTTTGGAAAAACAAATGTCTTTTGAACAGTTGTCATGTTTGACGTGTGTCCAAACAAGTTGTTGTTGTTGCTATTACTAGGTTTAATTTTTCTGCACATGTCTTGTCATATTTGATCTTTCAATAGTGATATATTATAGTGATATGTCAATATTAACACAACAAATCCCTGATTCCATGGAGATCAAACTCCAGTCCAGGTCTGTGGACTGAATATGTAATACATGATCATGTTAGTCATGATTAAGCAGCAGGTATTATGTCTTGGTGATATGTCTAATCCACAATGTGTAAAGCCCAATACAGAGTTTGAGATAAGTACAGATAACAGTCATTTCCACAAACTGCCTCTAAGAGCGGGGCACAATCAGGTCTCTTCCCCAGCAGCACAGGGTGATTACATGGCTGTTCAAGGCTGTCAGGGACACAGACACACTTGTCCTGTATGGACATAATAAAGACAGATTGTCAATGTATTGTAATGACATTACAGAAAGCACGTATATTTTTATGTTTTTCTGAATACTGAATACAAGATGAAATCATCACAGGTGCTTTTAGGCCAGTACCACACATTCCTCAGCTCGGTATAATATTTTTAAAGTTTCAACCTGGTGACCACTTGCCCTGCGCATGTGTGTGCGCATGTGCCCCCGTGGCAGCAGCTGACGATAATCTGTTGGAGGGGTCGATGTCGTGGTTGTCATGGCGATGTTCCTACGGCTGATGCTAGCTGACGGCTGGTGTCATCATTGCTTTCTATCAGTGGTCCACTGATGGCTCTCATTTGGTCCAGGCTAAGGGTATGTGTCTAAGTGTGGCGACATGTTTGGACTGCAGTTTGTTCAGTCAGTTTTAAAGTAAAAGTTTATTTTTGCTGCAATCCCAGCACTCAATGGTATTTGTTTTATTTTAATTAAACTGAATTGTATTTGAAGTGAGTTTGCAAGGTTCACATGAAACAAACCCCCAAAAAGCGTTTGAGTGACTTTTTTTTTTTTTTTTTTGTTTAGTTTCTGAGGCAGGTTTGTTTAGGATTTATGTTTGATCAGATTCAACTGGCACATGAAAATAATGTCTCCTATTCCAACTTAAACTGAGCTTTAATTGAGGAATGGAGAAACACAACACAAGTCACATTAATCTGTTCTGATTTAGTTTTCATTCTGTGAAATAATAAACGTACAGTTCTTCAAACTTGCTGGTTTGCCTGCAGATGGCAATGTGTTACATATATACACCAGTGTGTGTCCCTGTGGAGAGCCTGCGCCTGCGACTCCTGCTCCTCCTGCTCATAAGATGAAACTAAGCTCCAAATCTTGAACGTCATATGGACCAAGCGTGGAATAAATGAATGTGCTTTTTGCATTTTAATGACTTTCCCTTTGACTCCATTTTAATCCTTGTGAATCATTGACGGCAGGGCTGCATGTGCCTAAAAAATAAAGAATTTTCACAGCTTGTGGGTCTAAAGATAAGGGTTTGTCTAAAGTGATGTGCTTAAATAAGAAAAAAAATCAATAAATCTATGTCATTTTGGGGGGCTAACGCTCTCATCTTCAAAGCTAAATCTGAGGCTAATTTTAGCGCAGTGAGAGTTATTGAGGATGTCAGCGTCTGGAGGGAGATGTGCAAAGACAGAGGCAGCATATGGACTGGCACAGTTTTATATTTCTCCCTCAAATGCCCTTCTCATATTGTTTTTATTACTTCTGACACTGGTAAACAGCTGCTGTGTGGGGGTATAGTCTGGGCGTCTATCTGTAAAGCCTGTGTGTATATGAGCATAACGCAAATGCATGCATTACATCAAATCTGAAAGAATTATAGCTCGGCAGTGGGAGTTTTTAAACGCCAATACTGCACCTGCAACAACCATGTCCAATTGAAATTGATTAAACACTGGTTGACTTTGGGTGTGAATAGACATTTCTGTAAATTAACAAGACATTTCTATACATTAAGACGATTTACTGGCTGCTTCACTTGGCACATAATGAGATTGATAGCTGCCTGCTCTGCTTCACAAGTGAATCCCAAAAATGAAACAATTAGAAGGTTATTTAGTAAAGTTTAGATTTTTTTCTATTTCTACCATCTTGAAATGATATAATACATAATACATAAACCTCATCTGCTGTCAGATTATCAGATTATCACCTGTGTGCAATATGTGTGGCAATATTGTGGGGACACATTGCAAAACACAACCTGGACTATTCGTTATGGGTTGTGCATGTTGTCTAAGTTTTCCTCTGTCTGCACAGGTTACCTCTGCACTCAAATCATGTATAATAAAGTCACCTCTAGTGCAAAGACTCCCCTGTTATTCCTAGCCTTAGTGTTGGCTATAAATCTCCTCAAATAGTACCAATGCTTAACCAGGCTCCTGCCTTACTGATATGTGTAACACTCTGAATCCAGCTCTACACATTATCACTCTGGGATGGCTCTTGCTGAAAGCGATCAGGAACTATCGAGATGTCCACAAATGAACAATAAAGTGCTTCCCTCTGCGCATTTTTCTACAGACAAAAGGCTATTTTCCTCTAAAATAGGCTTAAGGGCGCCAACAGACATTGCCATGTTAGTTTTGGTTCACATGGAAGCTTCACATTTGGCTCCTGACCAAAGCCACCAGCAGCCGAGGCCAATAGCACCAGCGGGAGTCTGCCAAGATGGATCCACGTGAGTTTGTGAACTCACAAATATTGCAAAAATCTATTTTGCTGTGCAAGGTTAACTAATGCTCATTTAAAATGTTGCTAACTCCCAGTGTGTGTTGTTTTGTGTGTTGTTGTGTTTCACACCCACGTTTCATGACTTAAAGGAATGATCACTGTAGTTTTGAATAACTTTGAGTTTTCAAAACATTTTGTTCTATGTCCAGTTCTAGATTGTGGAAGATATGGTTGTGTTTGGTCTCATATTAGCACTGAAAGCTTTTGTTTGGGGCAGCCTATAGCTGAGCTCCGTGTGTGTGTTTGCTCAGCTAATGCTGCGTCCGTTTGAGCGTCTGGCCCTTCCTTTATGAGCCCTGAGTGATTTGTCCGTGAGAAGCAGAGTGCCCTCTTAGAGCAGGAGCACTCAGCACCCAGCAGAAGAGTAGGGGCCATCAAGTGCAAAAACACACACCCAAAGATCTGGCTGCGTATTTTTGATTTGTGTAACTATAACCCCAAATTTATACCTGGAGCTACAGCGACACATCACATAAACAAAGCTGCATACACAAGAGCATGTAAGATTGTACTTTTTACCAGAGATGTCCTTTTTTGCTGCCCTATGTGTCTTCGCACCATTTACACATCAAACTTGAAACGGCATTGGTTTATTTTGACATTTGATTTATTTGATTGTCAGAGTGATTAATATTAAAGTGATTCCTATGCAAATGCTGTGCTGAGCTTATAAATTGTGGGTGTGTGACCATTTCTAAACTATATCACAAGTCTTTGAATTGAAAGGACATTTTCAAAAACAATAATAAAATAAACTACATTTTTAAGACTTTTTGTTTGTTTGTTCCGGTTTTGATAATTGAGGTCTTACCTATATTGTTTTTTTAAAGGACAGAAAACTTCCTGTTTGGTCACCAGCACACATCCACCTGAACACGTCCTCCTCACATATGCATGATAGTGAGATAAAGCAAAGGTCAACTCTATTAGACAGACTCATTTTAATGTCACAGGGCCTGGAAAGAGCAACTGCTTCTTGCACTTCTTAGTATACCTCGACATAGCTCTTTAGTTTGTATGCCCGGGACCATTCCCTCAGTGTAACCCTCTGCTAAGCCACATAATATTCTCAGAACAATTTTGTATCAGTATCTTGTAAAGACTCCTCGAACACGTCTTATAGCCCCACAGAACTGAATAGCCTGTCCACTTCTTGTCCATTCACATTCATTTGTTTTATTTTTTACATTCTCAGGGGTCAGTAATACTAATGACCTTTTACATAAGTTGTTAGTCTTGTCTATATGTCAAAAACTCCATCTGAGGTTTAGTAGTCAAAAGGTAAAACCCTATTGTTTTTAGTAACATCATTCAAATTGTTTGGGTGAGGTACAGTTGCTAATAGAAAAAAAAAAAAAAAAAAAAAAACATCTGATGAACTTATCTCTATGCAGACCATCAGGTGGCACCATCAAGTTCCAGATCTGTGGAGAGGCAAACCTGCTCACACTGAGAATCCATGTTTTTTTCAAGGTATTTTGAGCAGTAAACACACCTGCAACTGAATGAACGCCAGAGAGATATGTTTGATAATGCCATACAGTGAAACATTCCAGACATTTCCATGCATAACAGCACAATAGTTACACAGTACACCTTTAAAGTCCTTGTTTATATTTATCGGTTCTATTGTGTGAATGACCCTGATTGGCTAATGTCACACTGAACATAAGCCATGTAATCTCTCTCCTAGACTGTGCACTGTCCAGACACACCCACACACTCCTGTCTCCGACGCACACTCAAACACAGGTGTTTTCTCGGCATGCCCGCCACATTGTCTGAATGTTAATTACATGCACAAGGCATCTGGGCCCATCCATTGCTAATCCTCTTTTAATTATATGTGTCCTCACAATGACACAAGGTTTACAATGGTGATTACAGGCATATAAGACATAGTGAAAAGTAGAGAGGGACAGCGCCAAGGGACATGGCAATCATCATAAAGCAAATAACACAGTTTGTTTGTCCATGCCAGGATGCATTTTAGTCATGTTTTCGACGGGCGGCCATTCTGTTTACTTTCTGTTGCAATTACAATAATCTATTTGCTTAAAAAATACAGAAATTTGTGTCCTTGGGTCTGACTACTTTACCATATTATTTCAAAAAGGCTGTTCTGTTATCCTTAGCCTCCTTACAGTGTAGTCTTAATTAGTGATTAGAACCGGTATGTTTCAAATGTGATTTACGGTTCTCCATCACATGAAACACGTCATCGAATCGTCACACAGTCCTATACGGCTTATTCGTGGGTTACTTGGCGCCATCTTTTTCTGTTTTGTTCAGTTTAAATTGTTCTGACGTTCAAAAATGTGGAGCACCAGATGAAACAGCAACCAGTGTGTATGGGTTAATGTCTAGATAAATATAGATTATTTTTGGCTGTTCAAAAGAGAATGCAGGCTTTAGATTCCAGCTTGAACCAGAGAAGAATGTCCCCTTTACTTCTGGTTCAGTGCAGACCAAACATCTGCTGCTTGTCTGGTCACACACTCAACAATGCACAAAGAGAGAAGCTGGTCTATACACTCTTACAGGAAGATTCACTCAAACAGTTGACCATTGCAGTAAATCAGTGCTGTATGAAAAGTACAAAGGGAAAGGAAAAAAGTTGCACTTGTAAGAGAGGAAAAGTGTATCAGCAGCACACTTGTATACACACCTTCTTGCCTTTCAAGGGTCCGGAGGGAGCTCCTCTCAGTGTGTACGGGGAAACCATGAATAAAACACCCATTTGACCCTGGCTGCTATAAAGCCTGTCTTTGTTGAGCCTCACAGGACCCTCTTTATCCCTCCTCTCTCCGTCTCTCCCATGCTCCCTCTCTTCAGATAGAAATCGTGCCCTTTTGTTTTCTCCTCCATCCTGTCATGGCAGGGCTTCATGTCATATGCATGAGGCGCAGTGGGTTTCTCTCCGGGAGACGTACAGTGGACAGCATAGTGGCGTCCCACACTGAGCCGACGACCTCAAAAACCCCGCTCTGACCTTTAACCTTTGGCTTTGTGAGTGAGTGTTGCCGGGACTGCTCATTAATCATGTGGCCATTGGGTGTCATGTGAATAAAGAGGAAGATGATTGGCTGCGGAGAGCCAGAGGTGTGTGGCTGTGTGCCGGCCCTGTGGAAGATGCCAGTGAAGATTGCCTCTAGCCTTTTCGTCCAGTCCACTGCAGGACAATGGTCTCTTTTAGTTTGGTGTGATGCGTGTGTTTGTGTGTGTGTGGCTCATGATGAACACTGAGTCAGTATGCCTCTGCTATCTCTCTCCTCTCACTCAGGATCACATCGGATCACAAGCCTCTCAAACACACAAACAACAGCAGTGTCCAGCTAAGGTTACCAATAACCCAGTCGGCCTCAGAATAGCAATCACATGCCAGTCACTGTTTTCCTCCACTATAATATTAATACTGGAATTCAGCCCAACACAGCACAATGATAAAACATCACTCGGACACATACAGATCCATATCAGGGACGTTACTTTTGGAATAAATGCTTTTTGTCAGTGTGCCACAAACCTCTAAGTCTAAAGAACCACTCACAATGACCCACACATCCATTCAACAGAGTGCACAGACACTAGAAGCAAGTTGGGTGAAGCATTTTTTTGCCCAAGAACACAACAATAGTGCGATTTAATGTGATTGAAGGGATTGAACCACCTACCAGCAACATCCTCCTATATCACATGTGTCAAACTCAAGGACCCTGGGCTAAATATGGCCCTCCACATCATTTTATGTGGCCCTCGACAGGGTAAATGAAAAGGTATGATGGTCTTAATATGTCATTTGATCCAGAAAGAAAGCTATATTTTTTACGTCTTTGCAAATGCATACGTAATATTTGTAACTTGAAGACGTAATGAATACAGAAACAGTTAATTAACAATTTAAAAAAGTAGTTATTTTACATCTGGTCCTTTGATGGTAGTCATTTTGCTGATGTGGCCCTCAGTGAAAATGTGTTTGACACCCCTGTCCTATATCATTCTTTCAATTATGAGTTATAGCGATGGTTGTAAAACTGGCTCAGCCCTAATGAAGGCTTTCTCATCTTGTTTGTGTAATCCCTCAGTCGTTCAGTTATATCCATAGTAAAAGAAAAAAATTCAAGCTGTCAACTGGACAAAAAGTTGTAGTAGTAAAGACGTCTTTGCTGCTTATATGCCTTATATGTATCTGAAGGGAGGACACACCTATTGTTTACACTTTCTCATCTTCATTATTATTCATTATTTCATTGACATACAATATTTATGTTATTCCACCTAAGGCCTATAGAGCTCAGTAGAACCTCAAAAAAAAAACCTTATGTTACTGGCAGCCATGGAACAACCCAACAAGCTGCTGGTAGACACACTTATCACTCTGGTTTTGAATGAACTCTAGCTTTAACATCCATCCTTTTAAAATCTCCATTGTTTTAACATTAGGCTAAATGAAAAGTCTTTGAGATGTGACAAATCCCTAGTCGCAGTTACACTCCAACCATAACCGTTAATGTAATGTTTCCCAGTTGAATGGTTGAACAATGAATAGAGATCCCACTGTTTCACATCATAACGTTCTACAGTGAGGTTTACATTCAAACAATTGCTCCTTATCAACCTGGATATGTCTCTCTAATTGGATTTGTTTGAACACTCAGGCCTTGTTTGTGTTTTCACCTTTGATGCAGGTTATTGCGTCATTTCTATTCCATAGTGACATGTCTGAAATTATCAAGAGGCTGTTGTTGTGTAAATGTGAAGGAGCTGCTTACCACCGGGGACAATTTCATTCATGTGGGCTTCACTGGAGATTTGCAATCGAATGAGGAGAGGATGTTGTATTCTTTTGTATTCGTTTTTATTTTTTTTAGGTCGAGCGGTTATAGCTGAAAACAGATACATTTAAATCCACCCCAAAATATTAGCAGGCTAAAACTTGCCACATGTTAAATGCCTCTTCCATTTTTATAGATTTTGTTTTGAGTCTGCAGGCTAAAGGAGGTTGAAAACAGCTTTCCGCACATCGCTGAAAAGTGTTATTCTGACTATAGTTGTCGAAGTTTCAAACGTTAACAAAAATAATATTGTGGAAGCTGAACAAACAGTCTACTTGCTCATATTAACACTCAAATTTTAACACTTGAGCAGCTGACTGATACAATACCGTGAACTTTGAAGCCTTGAAGTACTTCCGTGGTGCCGTGTACACCGGTATCTCTTGTCTGCATCCAGCTTTTCACTTCGCTATCACTTAAACATGAATGATTCAAATTCTATCTCGTCCCCAAACATCCGTCAGTGCCTTATCTGTGGATAATGGACAGATTTGGTGACTTTTGAAAATGTACAACTCAACACCACTAGTATTATTCCATCCATTTTCTCTATATCATTTCCTCTCAGTGCCTCCACAGTGCATTACACGGACAGGCGCACATCCATACATTCATGAAGCTATACGTCTCTGCAGCCCTTCATCTAGCCCATCATGAGTACACTGCTGTCACACATATACCTCCAGTCTCTTCTGTTTCCCTCAGCTGATGGGGGAGCTCCAGCTGGGCTTGGCAGGATCCCAGGATGCCCAGGGTTGTGCTCTTCCGCTTTGGCCTGGCTCCGGAGCCGATCACGCTGTTAGCATATATGTGTGTGCGCACGCCATGGTGAAGAGAGGGGGTGGATAAAGTCAGCATGCATAATAAATAGGACTGTAAGAGAGTATGTATCCCTTTGCAAGCATTACAGATATAGATACTGAAACGTAATTTAATTTAGTTGTTATGTTTTCTAAGTGATAAGCGTGTAGTTAATTTAAAGAAGTGGGATGGGAACAGCAAAGGAGCATATGTTGCACATTACTGTTAACATAAAAGAGACATATTGTGCAAAATCAACGATTGAGAGCTTTTAAGTTAGACTGTTTTTTATCCTATGCCATTACCTCACCTTTCCCCTACCCCTCATACACTCCCACTGATCTGTAGTTATCTTTTGGCTTGGACGGGCAACAAAATGTCTCCACTCCTACAACTTTTTGTCCAGTTCACAGAATCAAATTTTCCTTTTACTGTTGCACATAGAGTTTCCAGGTTTAAACCAAGTGGATTTGAGCATTGAAACCGGCAACCCAAATGAGAGGCTCATGAGGCTCATTCTGCTTTCTGATGGGATAATTGTCTTGAGAACCAAAACTCCAAAGTTTGAACACGTATACCTCATATCTGGAGACGTGGTTATGCCGTGTTTATTAAGTTTAAAATCGTATACAGTGGTCCCTCGCTATATTGACGTTCACCCTCCGCGGTTTTGCTGTTTCACGGTGCAATTCTACATGTTTTTTCACAGTGTATATGTGTCCCGACTGACCAAGGGACTGCAGACCACCGTCAATGCCGTGTCTTCTGCACAGCACAGAATGCGTTCAAGTTGCGAAATTTATATACATGTTTGATCGACAATACAGTAGAGCAGCACCAGGACGAAGAGGCACGGTCAGAGGAACTGTGAAATACTCGTGAGTCACTATTAATTCATTAAACAAGAGCGAAATGCGAGAAAATGTTAATGCCTGTCTGAGAAAAGTGTGTAAAGTGTGTGGTGAGGGGTTTTACAGCTGCTAAACATATATAATAATTGTAAAAAATAAAGCTAACTACTTTGCGGATTATTTTTGGAACGCAACCCCCGCGATAAACGAGGGACCTCTGTCTGCAGTTCCTTTAACTTTAAAAGAGAAGAGTGCAGTCATGTGCGCAGCTTAAAATACATAGTTTTGTAAGAGTAGAGGCCTGTTTCACGTCTTTAAGAAAACTGTTCCAGATTTAAACTGCGTAGAACTGAAATATTGACTCCCCATGTTTAGTCCTGACTCTGGGCACCAGCAGGAGGACGAGGATCTGTGTCTCATATACCACATAAAAAATAGTTTGTTTGTTTGTTTTTTTACTATTAATATCTGACGCCATTTTATTTAGCCATGTTAACATTCACACACATCACAGTGACACTCACAGACATCACAATCACATGAATAACTATCACTTAAGAATTGACAGGTGACTCCTATTAACATCAAAAGACAATTGATCTCGGCTGTTTTGATGCAATAGTGAAAGTCTAAACAGCATTAAGGGAAATATGCTGAGAGCGGAGACTGTCTGGTCCCACGGGCAAGACGGGCGTGGAAGACAAGGCTGCAATTTACCGAAAATAATGTCTTTTTTATGAGCAGTTTGACTTCATTTAAAATACTGGGGGAGCATCAGTATATTATATTCATGGTTCCATATGTATTTAACTCTAACGCTTTAAATTGTGTAAATGTCAGGATCCTCCCTTCTGCTGTTTTCCCTGGTCTTTCTCCCCCTCTCTTCTGTGTTATCTGTTCCTCCTCCCACCTGGGCGTCGACTTAGCGGATCTGACAGCTGGAACACCTGGATCCAACCGGCGTTTCCAACCTGTCGATACCTCCCTGCACCTCTGGACCCCCAACCAGATATTCAACCACGTAGCCTGGACAATAAACAGCTGCTTTTGGTTCCTAAGTAAAACCGTGACTGTAAATGTATAAAAAGTAGTCACTTGAGAACCAAAGCAAAAGAAAAACGCTTTTATTTATTACAACAACACTTTAAAAATGTCTTTATAACCTAATTACAGTGCATTTCAGATACATTTAACTGTGGGAACAATGAAACTGAAACACAGTACCATTATTGCCCTACACAATGAATATTTAATGACAAAAGAACAGACATTAAATGGTTGATATCAGCACAAAACTCTATTAAAACATCATAGTGCACTTAAAATGTCCAGGAAACAAAGACACATTTGGACACCTTGACAAAGAAATGGTATGAATTGTATGTATCACCTTTTAAAGACAACTCTGCTTGACTTTGAGAGCTTGTGGCCGGTGTGTATCCCCCAGAGCCATTGCTGCTGTAGTCTTTTATACAGAGCAGTGATTTTGCCCTCTTTTCCACATCCTCTCCTCTCTCCCGGCTGCACTAGTCCTGTGTAGAGGACCCTTAAAGCCAGGTGAAGAGTCCATTGTTTCCACCTGTCTCTCCTCCCACACACTCAGTTTGTTTTCCCTGATAGAGCTTCGTTGTTATTATCATCCTCCTCTTCTCTTCTCCATCGGACGTGCCACAGACATGACAATGATGGTTTTGTAAGAGTTCATGTGCAAATGAATGACTGTACGCCAGACAAAGGGTTCTTCAGGGTAAAAGGCATTGAGAATGTAATATTTCACATACAAATCGCTTCTTACCTGCCATGTTGTGTTTTCATTATTATTATTATTATTATTATTATTATTATTATTATTATTATTATTATTATTATTATTATTATTATTATTATTATTATTATTATTATTAATTTATGTATTTTTTGTATGAATTAAAGTGATTTAGTTTTGGTTTATGTCCGTAATAAGAAGTCAGATGAAGATGATTGAATAAAAAGAAAGTGTTAAACAAGGGGTGTCCAAACTTTTTCACCGAGGGCCGCATATTGAAACATATTTGAAGCAGAGAGCCACAGACCAGAGTCGATACAGGGAGTCAAACGGTGCATTTAACACAGGTTTGACAGAGACATTGTACCTTTAAGACTTGGAAGATTATTTTTAGGTCTGTGTCACGATGCAATGTGATGTTATTCAGGTTATAGACGTAGAATCTCTTCAATTTGTGGTAAAAAAAAACAAAACAAAACTTCCTGATCAATTGGGCCAGTTTAGGAGGAGGCATGACGGCCAGAAAAAAATGGTCTGAGGGCCACATTTGGCGCTTGGGCCGTAGTTTGGACAGCCCCGTGTTAAACCAATCTCACATCACTAACTTTTAAGCTTAAATACAGTCAAGACAGTTCAATAGCTTTTATAATAGAGCTATGCAATACTTACAGATTACTTCATGGAAACTTCTTTCAGGTCCTGACCACAGAGCGATGCAAGTGTAGCTTATTTCTGTTTCTGTACCTCAGCTGACCTAGCCTACAAACAGAAACTGTAAACAATAGATGTGTTAGTTTCAGTGTAGTTAGCTCCTCCCCTCAGACCGATGTAAGGCAGGGTTCACCAGTAACCTGACCAGAACTGAAGAAGAGGCTTGGATCAACAGCAAAACGGCTTCACTCCTACAACTTTTTTTGTCCAGTTGACAGATTTTATATTTTTCTTTTACTGTATAGTTCAGTGGATTTGCTTTGCTTTGACCAGCTTCCCCTGTAAAAGTGACTGGACCCAGTTTAAACATGACTCTGCGTCCTGTGTTTGTTTCTATTACACGTAAATCACCCACTGTAGAAAAGATGATGTGTATCTATAACGCCAAGAGTGCTTTTGGATCCTATTTGAAACATGTCCCAACACCAGTGGTACGTGAAGTTCTCAATTGTGTAACTTAAGTAAAAGTACAGATACAGAGGTAAAAAGTTACTCAAGAAAAAGTAAAAGTATCACATGAAAAAATCAAATTAAGTAAAACTATTTAAGTACCTGTTTAAAAATGTACTTCAAGAGTAAAAAGTAAAGGTGTTAAATGTGATATTGATTAAAATGATAGATATTTTTGGTCAACAGTTGCAATACGAATCAGTTTCTGACTTTTTCTCATGAATTTTGTGTATTTATTTTCGTTTGCTCAGAGCTGAAACTTTAACTCGAACATTTTTATCATGATGTTACCACAAACATGTTAAAAATAACCCTGCAAATCATATGAAAAGTACTTTTTACTTTTCCGTCCAGTTCAAAAATGTTGCAGTAGTAAGTACAGATAGCTGCTCTCAAATGTAGTAAAGTAAAAGTAAAAAGTATCCCATGTAAAAATGTACTTGAGTAAAGTATTGAGACTGACCAACACTTTAATTGGATTGGTAAAACACACACATAAAAACAAACATCTAAGTTAAACAAAAGCCAAATAGTGAAATAAATACATGATCTTTCAGCTAAAATCCTTTAACAAGTGTTCCACCTGCACCTTTTTGGAACAGCCCAGCGTGAAACATACTTTTACACTCTTTCTGCATGCCTCACTTCATTAGCACAGCGGCTCCACTGGGCTTTTACCACGGAGCCGTTAAAGAGTGCGTCGGCTAACTACGTGAAAAACTGTCACTTGATCTAATTGTAATGGCTTATTACAATCACATTCTACACAAGTATGCATAAATATGTTTAGCATAATTCAGCTCTTGGTGTGTTGATTTTTCAAACAACAGCTAAAATATACAAAAACTGTGAATCAGCACTTGACTTTTTCCAGGGTTTATAGCTTTTTTCAATGTTGCTTTAACAGGATATGATACTGCCTTTCTTGTATAGCGCATTTTGTTGTCCAGAAGAGCATCCAACAACCAAAAATGAAACTGAAATCCCTGCTATGTCATATGATGTAATTGTTATTTACTTTAATTATGACCATACTGCCACACTTCTAAAACTACGACATAAGATTGATCCTATAATTGTTTTAGATAATGAAGCCGTATATGTCCCCGTCTCCTCTTTTTTTTTTTTTTTACATACAAAATGACTGGAGGTTATGGATGTGCAAGGTGTGTGTGTGTCTCATGCAGCGTTCAGCACTAATGAGACAGGTGACACACGGGTCTGAGCAGTGGAACAGAGTGTCAGGGGCCTGGGACTGTCGCTAGGCGGAGTATGACAACCTGCTGAGGAGATGATTTGGAGACAGGACACCAGAGTGAAAAAGTGTCCATAGTGTTTGGTGGAGTAAAGTCAGTTCAGGACATGATTATTGTGGTGTTATATGAATCCCGCTATAATCAACTCTATAGCATAGACTTGACATAAAGTTCCTGAAGTTAGTTTTGAGATGGCTTTATTTGACATATTTATGCGAGAAGTTGCTCTTTCTCTTTGGGTCTGCTGGGCACTGTTCCCTCCAAGCTGCGCGCGTGCGCAATTGCGCACTGCTGACACTGTCTCCGCGCACAAAAACCGGAACCGGAATTGAAAATAAAATAAACACACAAAATTCATTCTGCGCCATTTTTCAGTGTGAGTCAGTGAGTGTGACCGGGGACGAGCTGCTCCACACAATTATGTGATTCACTTACGTATTTGCGCAGTTTATCCACGTCATTGACAGGCTCCTCATGTCCCGCTCCCAGAGTTTTAGCCGATGTGGCCGATGTGGAGTGAAGACTCGCTAATGATGCTAATGATGCTAATGATGCTAATGACGCTAATGATGCTAACGTTCTGACGGCCCGCCCTCGGGCGCACTGTTACGCACTGTTTTGTAGCAGTTTTGCGTTTTAAACATGACGAAACAGACAAAACAAAGGAAGTGCGCGACCGAGGACACTGTGGATGTTTGTACAAGTTAAACTAGAGGCATCTCGGACCCGGAGCGGTTCGTGGAACCGAGTGAAGATCTCATGATGGACTCAGGAGCAGAGGACCTGATGTGCTGATGGACTGGATGCTGTTCCTGATCGGTAAGTGTGGTTTATTCTGCTATTGACTTGACCCCACACACACACACACCAGTTGCCTAAGGACACAATGACAAAGGTTGGTCCGAGCGGGACTCGAGCCTCCAACCCCTAACCACTGAGCCACTGACACAGAATGACTGTCTCACTGTACAATCATGTTCAGTGTGTTTTTAGTTTCTAGTGTGTGTTTGTTTACATTTTGAAGTGTGTGTGTTTGTTCACTGTTTGCAGTGTGTGGTTTGTAAATATATATTTATTTTGACCCATACCACTTGTTTTGACTATATTTTATATACAAATATACATTTTATATTGTGTTTTGATATGTAAATGTACAGTAATAGAGCAGCTGTGCAGTGTGTGTTGGTCATTGACTGTCACTAGTTTATGAGTTGTAAAAATCAAATGATCGTGTCATTTACTGAAAAAGAGTTACCGGACTGTCTCCCAGACACAGTAGGACAATCTCACTCAGTCACAGCAAAAGCTTCACACAATGGCTTATACTCATAATACAAGTCAGAGCTTTATCATAAAAATGTTAAGTGTGTTTTCAACATTGGAGTTTACAGTTGTCTTGGTTTGGTTGAAGTTCATGTTTTGCCATAGTTAAAATGAAATATTTATACTTCCAATAGTATTAACATACTACACAGGTCATGAGCAAGATTTGTGTCATTTTCATTGTATAAGTGGCTAAAGCACTTAATTAAAAGTCTTATAACAGAAATGTAAATGCAGTAATTTGATTCTTTTAATAAACCATTTAACTTAGATGGATGTGATGCAGCATGACCACAGTGCACACGTCTGATGTCGCTCACAGTGGTCCATGGGACGCTCAGGGAGTTTGTGTGTTTGCTCAGACTCGTTAAAAATTAGAGGGAACATTGGTGCTGGGTCCCATTGCCTTTATGCTCCAGGATTCTCCCTTCTAACTTCATTATTTTAGCTTTTTCTGGATCATCTACTCAATTCAATATGATATGGAGGTTCAATTCAATAAAAGGCGTAACGGATTTTTTAATTTTCTGCAAAATTTACATAAAAAAGTAACACAATCATAAGGGTGATTAGTTCTTTCTTCACTTTGTTCATTCGAGTAAAAAAAAAAAAAAGAATATTTCTCCAAGCTATTGCCTTTAATGACAGACGTATGGATATGTTGAATCAAACGGGGAGATTTTAGACAAAACCGAATCCTTGAGGTTCCTATTGGGCATGATTCAAAATGAACTCCTTGAACTAAGATGGCATAAATTTTGTTGAGTCACGATTTAAGGAGCCGTTTCATATTAGCGCTCGTTAAATTTATTGTGTGGAAAACCTATGTCTGTAGCTACATTCATCCTCACATACACTCACCCCATGAGCCAGACTAGACTGAATAAGAGCTAATAAAAAGTAAAGTTTTGTTATAAGATGTAATGAATGGAAGAAGCTCTCCATTTTCAAGGTCGCTGATGTTTTTGGTCCAGAAAATAAAGACTGATCTGCATTCACATGGCTCCCTACATGTTGAGCTCCTTTTGCAGCTACTTTATTTCTATTTGCTTGTCTGATTCATATATACTCGCACTATATGAACAACAAACGGCACATCTCCACAGTGACACGACTCCAAGTTACATATATTTAATTAAGGGTCTTAATGTTTAACTGATCATTTAAATGTGTATATATCTCTGTGGAGACAAGTGACTATAAGCTAAATACGATGGAGATTAGATGTCTCATTTAGCAGCTTTATTCAAACTTTCTACAAGTCAAGTAAGAGTAAAAGCAGACATCAGGGCTGAGGACCTCTTGCTTCTGAAATGTCCACCCCTAATCACACCTCTGCAACTCACAGCCTACAGTTTTTTGTCTAATCAAGTGTGGGTTTGAGCAATCAAAGGTGTCAGTCTTCAGTTCACTTGAAAAATACTGTTTTGAAAATGTCCCTTTGTCATGATCCAGAGTGAGCAAACACCATAGTTTCCAATGGTTACTGATTTGTGTAAGAAATCTTGACCTTAACAGTTTTATGAATCTCTTCTACAATAAGAACTGTTTTACAATAAGCCTCAAACAGGATAGCAGCCTTTAAATTAGCAATTTTGCAAATGATGAATCTGAATTTCAAACAGCAAGCTATTGGCAATCCCACTGCATGTCACCTACAATACCTACAAAGAGTCCTTGATACAGGGAAATTAAAAGAGGTAATACAAAAAATCAACATAATCATGTGTATAATCACAGAGCTGGTGGTGTGCTGTGAGCTGCCGCTCATAACCACGATATGAGATGGAGTTTATTGCATTAATCATGTAAACGCTGCTCTTGTGATTAAAGCAGAACTACTGTTTATTGCTTGTAATTGTATTTGGGTCGGGCTACGCTCCTAGGGTTTTCACACGCAGCATTAATATTTAATGAGCAGACTGGGATCAGGCAGGGGAAGCAGTTCCTCTTTAATGTTGATCTAGGCCTGAGGTATTGGAGCTGACCTCAGAGCAGCCCTCATTTCTCCCTACAACACACAAGCAGATTTGAATATGCACGTCCAAATATTTAGCTCACAATATTCTTTTCATTTTCCCTCTATTTCCACCAGCGACAAGCAGCACAAAAACATGAATGTAAAATAAGGTGACGGTCTATCGAGGAACATGAAAGACTTGAGGACACATAGGACTTCCCCATTAACAGCTGAAAGGGAAATATTGGTTCTGGAGAATACTCTATCTATCTTTGTGAAAACATATTTATTTGCTTGTTTTGTTACAGTGTTATGATATAATGTAATACCAGGTTGTATAAACACTTCTGGTTTGGGCACAGTTTTAGTTCTAATGTCCATTTGGCCTGATCCTGCTCTAATCCTGGTTTAGCCCTGGTCTAGTCTTGGTTTAGTTTCAGGTTTAGTCTCAGTTTAGTCCCACGTTTGATGTGGTGACTGTGCAACATACAGCTTATTTCTTGTGAGCTGATCTCCCAAAGAACCCGACCAGACAAAAAAACCAACAAGCGAGTGTTAAGATGTCTTCCACTAAATATTTTCTGGCTATAAGCTTCAAACAGCAGACAGCCGACTGCAGCTCAGTGTCCCAACCTCTTAGCTTTCCAGCTTTCCCAATGCACTATTAGAGCGTCAGATGGAGTTCAGTGACTAAAGCTGAAAAAACTTTGTTTGGGAGATTTCACATGCTCAATAAACACGTGTAAAGGATTAAGGGAGCCGTCTTCAGCCAGTGGGCCGGCCTGGAACATTTGACTTTTCTGTTTGTTAAATGGAGCTGTAATTCGTGCTCTCAAGTGTCACAGCATACATGGAAAGGGGAATGTATGCTTATATTCTCCATATATTGAGGTGCTGGCAATAAAAACAAATAAAACATAATTACACTGTGCATTTTTCATATCCACTTCTGAAAAAGAATTACACTCCAGTCAAGGCCATAATTTCTGTTGGTAATAACTTCAGCGTCTGCATGCAGTGTATAGGAAACAGCTGAGCATTCCCCAGACAGTACAAGGCACATGGCAAAGATTAAATCAATTTAAATATTGCCCTTGCAAGCACTGGATAAAGTGCCTGATGTTTATTTATTTGTGTGTGTGTGTTTTTCATAACTACTCTGTAACAACACATTAAATATTGATTTGGTATATGGCTTTAAATGAGAATCTGTGTATGCTCTAGTAAGTAATTCATTCGAGGGCTAATACACTTGGTACTTGGGGGTATATAGATGGAGGTGGAGTGGTCATCTTTCACGTCCCGTAGTCCGAGTCTGGTTGTCATATGATGTCATACGATTTACAGTGGTTTGATTGACCATACTCTCATTATTAACAGTTGAACAGTTGAAAATATGGCCTGTATGTATTTTTTTGTATTATTATTTTAATGCAACTTAGTCTAAAGTATTATTTCTTATCACACAGGCTGAAATTCACAGTCCACAAGTCACAAGTTAACTTTGTCCAGTCCTCAGGTCAGTCAACACCCATGCAAAAACATTAGCATTAGCGATTTGTGCAAAAGGTCTTGGGGTTTGAATATAGCCTCAAATCAAGTATGTTTAGGCTGAACTCAGAAACATGCACGAGGAGAAGCGGGTGTGGAGTTAGTGCAACTCAGATTCCACAACAATGAGAAACAGATGATCATGTTCCTGCAGCCACACTGTCTGCCTGTGTGTGTGTGCTTGTCCAAACTTTATTGCTAACACATTGGGTGACCGAAGCCCTTGGCAAGTGTGATGACACCACAGTGAGCTTTCCCACATGCTGACATTTTATTTCATTTTTATTTTTTTATTTTGTGTGTGTGTGTGTTTTTTTTTTTTTTCAGTCTTTCCTTTCCCTCATCTGGCTGTCCCTCTGTACGATCATTGCAGCTTCCTCTCACTCAGCCCTACAGCGAGGAGCACAGAGGTGAGAGTGTGTAGGATGGCGTTGCTTCGGGACTGACAGGGAAACAACAATTTTCTACGGCCAGTAAAGCCAGTGCATGCTTGTCAAGAACGGAGCTGAATGTTACGAAACAATAACTTGGCAGGTTGTTTCTCTCCCACCCACTGGAGAGGAGCCAGCAGAGCAGAGTCAGGCTGGATAAAGCACACACATCCAGGCATGATGACATCTCAGGCGCTCATTATTACTGCTAGCTTCATTAGGAGCAGCGTTTTGGCTTCAGTCGACAACCCGTGACTGCACCACAAGCATCCCAGGTGTGCGTTTGCGTGCTGTGTCAAGCTAGCAAGTGTCAAAATGGGAATTACGGAACCATTATATGTTTAGAAAGCCCTGACATTGTGCGTTATGTCCTGTTCAGATACAAAAGCGGGCACAGATATTTTGCTTTTTATCTAGCTCTTGGTTCTCTGATGTTTACTGGGAGATTGAAGCTATTGATTTGAAAACTGTTCGTTAACTTATGTTCTCATTTGACACACACAATACACACAATAAATAAACATGTAGAATTTGTATCATTCGGGTGTAAGGAAACGCACCCAATTTCTTCTTTCTTCTGTTTATTTTCTGAACACTAGGGCTACCGTAGGCCATAAAACACACACCAAAACCAGAGCAAAACAACAGCAGTCACCACTCCTAGAGCCAGTCTCCAAAACAGACCAGTATCTGTCGGCATAGCAACCAAGTGTCACACGCATGAACAGTTTAAAGAACAACAAAAGGTGTCGACTCTAAACTAAAAAATATCAGATCATGACAATATAGGTTATAAAATGAACACAATACTCAAAGAAAGGGACCCTGAAACCTATGTTAAATGTTTTTTTACAAAATACCTCATAGCTGATGCAATTTGTTATGTCTTTACGCCATCATAAAAGTACCGGTATATGTTGCTTTAATGCAAACTACAGAATGAATGTGAATGTAAACGATGGAGCACCACATACTGTACTTATATTCAGCACGTTTACTTTAATCCTTACAGTACAGTATGTCACCTGCATTATTCCGTGGAAGTAGAAGGCTAAAAGCATACACATGGAACATTCCTAATAGAGACAGACAGGTTTTACGCTTGCACACTCACATAAGGAAGCAAGTTTTAGTCTTTGTAATTCATTTAATTCAACCAAAATGCCAAAACATGCTTTTAATTCATTTTGGGCTAAAAAGTAAAGTTGAATACTATGGCTTTAAGTTAAGGTTACACTTCATAACTTCATTTTTAAAAGGTAAACGCAAGTATATCCAACTTTACACGCAAGATAAGTGTTCGTCTGACTCTAGGACAAAAAAAGTGAGCTGAAGTTGAACCAGGTAAAAGTTAGTAAGTTGGCGTGCTATCTTTTATTCTCACTTTCTCTTTCACTCACACTCACACATCGCACAAACAGGGGGGCTGTGTGCCAGAGCCCCATAAATATCCCTCTGCCACAGGATGATGTATGATCCTCTCACTTGTCAGCGTGCCATCGTGAACCAGCAAATTCACAGTCTCACACACAATGAGCTGTGACCCTGCCCCTCCTGCTCCGCGCGCACACGCACAGAGGAAACACGTTTTATCAAGCTCCTGAACAAGCTGCACTGCTGCCCTCTGTCCGCCCCACGGCACTCTGGGAAATGGAGTGTGCTGGGTTGCGCTGACCTATGAACTGCAGGCAAGACGGAAGCTCATGCCTATGGGTAAGTGAAAGGTGTGAACGTAGCTAACGATAGATACTAACAAACCCAATTATGTTGTGATATTTATTACATTCTCAGCTCAACTTTATTTCTTGGGCATTTTACAAACAAAAAAAAGCCAAGAAGAAGTGAGTCTTTAGGAGGTATATAAAAACAGAGTGAGTCAGACAGCCTAATGTACAAAGGAAGATGATTTTACCGCATTGGAGCCACTGCAAATACACAATCACCTCTTTTCTCCTGGTCTCTGGGACATGAAGTTTATATAGAAACTGTTGCCATTGTTATATACTCTTCTGATATTTAAGGCATCCACAAAACAGCTAATGGAGACAAGGTCCTGACATAGGCAGAGTGCAGATGTGACCACAGATTGGCTCCATGCTGGCTGTAATTGGCTCCTGCTCTGTGTGACCTTTGACCTTACGGTACAAGTGACCAGAGCATCTGAAACAAATCATTATTTTTTTTGTATTTTAAAGGACTGCGTCGTTTTGGACTTTGTATAACCATGATATTCACACTACTGCTGAAACAAACTGCTCAGTCTCTTTAATATATTTCACCATATTTTCTGTATGAATCAAAATAAAATCCTCTTAAGAGCAGAGAAATTTGTAATGAAGTACCAGCCGTTGTGCCATTGAAATAGAAGTGTCAGAGGCCACTACTGTATTTTCCTCTAACTAAAGTCCAGCTACAACACCTGGCGTATAATACAGTAAAAATACAAAAGGTAATGTGTGTTTAAATAGGCCATATTGTTATAGCTTTTAAAACCATTCTATCTGACAGCACACAAAGCTGTACGCTCTTGTTGGTGGTGAATGGTGAAAAAGGCCATGTTAAACTTGTCTCCCCTTTTTTTTTTGAGTCCTTTTATTCATGATATGAGTGAACCAGTGTGGTGCATAATACATTTTAAGCTATTCACAGCGTCACCACGGAGATGGAGAGGTTTTTGAACGACTGAGCGAGAGACAATAAGACACAAAAGCATGAGAGTGAAAGGGGGAAGTGCTGCTGATGCATGTGAGGCCACTGTCACAAAGAGGAAGTGAGAGTGAGCATACTTCCTGTTCATGTCCACTATCTGCTTTCACAATGCACCAGCCCAAAAACAGTAAACTGCTTAGTGTCACAGAGACCTTGTTTTTTGTTTATCTTGTATAAAAGCAGCTATATTAGTTCATATTTGATGAAAAAAGCAAAACAAATGTAAATTCTAAAACAATAAAATGCTCTAACATACAGTATAAGGTGAGTAACCATTCCAAGACATATATTAAAGCAGAAATATTATGCAAAATCAACTTTTCAGAGCTTTTAACCATCTTATAGTTGTTCCCACTAGCATACTCTATCGCTCTATACTTACTTTGTTCTCCAGTTTTATTTTCTTGCGCAGTCATTTGGGTACGAATGAAAAAAAACACTCCTCAGTAGCGTGATCTGGAGCTATACATCAACAACCCCACAGCTCTTTGTTGTGATGACGTTTACGCCGACGTCAGCACCACAGGTTTCTCAAAGGTGTCCTAGATTATAACATTACATAGACTCAAGCGTGGTGTGTTTTCTTTAATAATGAACAGGTGATTATACATGATTATATACATAAAAAAAGCAAAACGAATTCCAAATCAGTCACTCAAAACCTTACTCATAAATTGCTTCCCGTACAAAAATCTAACACAAAAGCTTTACAGTCATTAAAAACAATCCCACACACCCTTCCACCCGGTCACTCTACCAAAAACTGCCCAGCCGCACGATCATAAAACCTAACACCAAAGTGACACATTCAGTAGATTGTTTGTCCTTTGTGTTGATTTGAGGAGAGTAGCATAGTAAGCAGCATCCGGTGATTTAGGAAGTCAATAGTTTCTTTACAATGGAATAACTGGGTCTAATGAGCAAGCCACTGAAATGCCCTCTGAACCCTCTTTATAACAAGAGACTTCATTAGTGGCCCGCGCTGTCTCCCTGATCATTGTTGGTACTGTTTAATGATCGCATTTTCGCTAACAAGTTTTTCAATGTATTGCTGCACTTATCTTGTTATATTATGTAAACAGGGACGCGGTTTGAGCCTGACGCTTAAAGACCTGTCATTGTATGCGCTGGAATGATGGAATGGACCAATAATTGTGATCAATGATAGACATAGTTATTTGGTGTTTGTTGCGGATGCTGCACACATAGCACAAACTGACATCTTTCACCCCTGGCCAGAGCCACCCCCCCTCCCACCACCTCCTTCCCTCTCTTCCAGCCCACCTCTGCCCCTCTTAGGTTATGATTACCTATCGATCACTAGTTCGCACAATCATTTGGTCAATGCTCTAATTGCGTTTTCTCTGTGTGGGCTACACAGAGAGAGGATCGATCATCAGCTAATGAGAGATACTGGGGGAGGGAGGGGATAAAATGCTTGGCCTTACAGAAAAAGACTACAGTATTTGAGTCCCCCCCCACCCTCCACTTTCTCTAGAAATATAGGCCTTTTGACAGCTTCTGCATCTGCTCTTCATTATAACCCACATAGTATCGACTTAATTCAGATCTATCAATACATTCAGACACACAGGATTTTTCTCCAATTGTTTAAGTAGACCCAGCTCAGCCTGATGAACGCTACAAAGGGAACAGCCATTTGCATCTTGACCTTTAGTTTTCATCTGAGCCACTTTCGTCTTGTTATTCGATATAAGGCTTATGCGGCTACATTTAGTGTTAAAGATACACTGACTAAAATCCATAAATAAACTCAATAGCATTTTGTTACTGAATACAGCAGTAGCCTGTGCTTGGATGTGATGAAGGGCACATACATGTTTCCTCTATACTCGATTTAGTGTAATTGGAAAGATACTGACAAAAAGATCAAATATAACGTGACTAAAAGGTTTGCAGTCTTAGAGTTGAGGCAGCGTGTTTCACAATACATGAAAGTAAGGCAAGTTTATTTGTACAGTACAGTTCAAGATGCTTTACAAAATAAGCAAGACATTAAAATCACAAAATAAACAAATGAAAATATAAATAATCATCGTAAAATTAACATTAAAAGAGAAGAGTGCAGGATAAAAACCTTTCAGTCATACGCAACAGCTAAACAGAACCAGTTTGAGCCTGGATTTTCAAAGTAAAAGCCTGTCTCACATCTTCAGGAAGATTGAACCTGCAAAACATTTTTTACTGCACACAACACAGTATATTATTAATGTTCTTTCACCAAGGTTAAACATATACTGAATTAATGAACATGCCATTCATTTCGTTCATTTATCTTTATTTATACAGGGAGAGCCCAATGAGAGCACTCAGATTCTCTTTTTCACAAACTCCCTGTTAAAATACACTGTAACACACACAAAAAAAAGAAAAAAAACGAAAAAAAACAACAACATAGTCCCATTTAAAACCTTAAAAACAGGTGCGAGTATAAATGTTTATCCCCAGATTATTAAAGTGCATTTGTGGCACCACTGTATCCAGTTTTGTTTGTCTTTGAAATGTATTCTATTTTTGGGAAGTAAAATAACCAAAAACATTTTGTCCTATCTCCGTTCTAGTGCAGCCAGTTTTTAGATGTAGATAATCATGAAATCTTTTCCCATATTAAAGTTCAACAAGCAAGTGGGATATTCAGGCCGTCGATCAAGTAGTTCCTTAAAAATAGATTTAGATATACAGTGTTGTTCTCTTCTAACAGGTAGCAATTGCCGGCCTACTTTTTCATAGAGTGTACAGTGATGGGTTTTAAATTCATGACCTGTTATGAAATGAAGGGCTGAGTGAAAAAGTGTAAGGTTTCAAAGTAGAGGCTTAGGTCTGCATGTAGATTATATCTCCATAGTACAGAAAGAAAGTTGCTTGAACAATTTCTTTTTCTGTAATTAAATGGGATATAAGATTTGTTTGTTTAATAAAATGATCATTTTGATTTTAAGCTGTAACATAATTCAACAATATGTATTTTAAAGGCTACATTTTTGTCAAGTCAAAACCCAAAATATTCATAGGTGGTGGTTCTTTCAGTCAACGTACTATTTAGTGTATAAAGATTTGTATCTAGCATATCATATACTTAGATTTATTTACATTCAAGATGTTTGAGGGAATTTGGGATTTCATTAAAATCTTGCTGCATATTTAAAATTGTCTGATCAACAGAGGGAGCACTCGCATACAAAACAGCATCATCAAATTTGCAGGCCCAAAATTGAGCCTTGGGGCACCCCTTTACTTAAAGTAAAAAATATAAAAATAAAAAAATAAGATATAAATCTGTTTGCTACCGCTGCTTGGGTTTTGTTTGAAAGATAATTTTGGAACCAATTACATGTAGCATTGTCAAATACAATAAGATTCAGGCGCTTCACTTCAAGAGGATTTTATGAGCTACTGAATCAAAAGCTTTAGTTAAATCAAAGTCAAAAGTCTTGTTTGTTATCAAGGGCTGTGAAAATGACATTTAAACTTGTGGTTGCAGTGACAGTACTATGCCCTTTTGCGAAACCCAATTGATAAGACTTCAAAATGGAGCATTTATTTAAATAAATTGTAACTTGATTTGCAACTAGTGTTTCTAAAACTTTTGCAAGACAAAGTCATTTAGATATTGGCTGAAAATGATTTACATTCTTGGTGTTCCATCTTTATGTAAAGGTAAAACGTGCAGTTTTCCTTAATTCTGGTATAACTGCCATTTGAATTGATAAAGTAAAAATATGTAAAAGAGGCTGAATTAAATATGGGGCACCTCCAGTGGACGTCTTTGGGTCTATGGAGCAGAGTGCATTCAAGACCTCCATGTAAGTGAAAGGTCCTAAAGAGAAAATCTGACTCTGCTGTCTGCCAGAGGTTCAGATTCAACATAATCAAGATCAGAAGGATCACCATTACAAAACCAAAACGTCACATCCAGAGATAAAATGTCTATTAAACGCATCACATATTTCCTCTTCAGAATTTAGAAAAGCTGAATCCAATAAAACATCGGTTGGTAATGTGTGAATACTAAGTTCTGAGAGGGAACTTACTGACCTCCAGAACGTTGCCGGATTTCCATGACTCTCAGCGGAGACATGAAGTAAGAAGTTTTTTTTCCTGTTGATAAAGATTTATTTATTATATTTTATTTACTGATCTAGTTGTGTACAGTTTTCCAGGCAGTATTTCTTTCTCTAATTAAAACTGCAATTTCAAACTTTAAGACAGCTGCTGCTTGATTCTTGAAGAAGTGCAAAGAACTTACGATCAAAGTTCAAATGATCACTGTAATAATTTCTGTTATTATGTATTTCTACAGATGGAGATTTTGTTACTGACTTTTTCTTTCCTCCACAGCACCTAATTACAAATATTCCTTATAGGATTCAGACCTGTGTTTACGTACTAGTCTTGTATCTTTAAATCTATGAAAAATAGCTATGGTTGCTGTAACACAAATTTCTTTATTTCCTTTAGCATGGTACATGTTGCCTGATCCTTCCGCTCTCTCCCCTCCCTCGGCCTTTTTCTCTCTTTTCCGTTTCCAGTGTGCGAGTGGGCTGCATATTGATTTTTGTGTTGAACTTGTGTGGCTCTCCCTGGCATGCTCACCCTTGCACCCCCACAAACACAAAGCGGCGGAGAAGTTGATTAGGAGCAGCTCTAAATATATCTTCCTCTTCCACCTCCTCCTCATCCTCTCTCGCTCCGTCACCCACTCATTTCTCCCACTCTCGCTCAATCGCTCATCGGCATATTTTCTCCCGTCCGGTTCACCTGAAAGCCGCACTACCAGATGCTTCCATTTCCTTTTCAATTATTCTCTATTTATTTATTTTTAGTGTCAGACATTGAATAGATTTTGCTTTGAAATTATAATTTGAACAAATTCAGAAAAGTCATGGGAACAGTTTGTACTGAGTGGCCATTAAGTATATCTTGAAGGGTCCTTTTTATATTTTATTTCCTGAGATGACTCCGATCCTTGTCGAACTACTGATTGACAGAACAATCATGTTTTGGGAGATTGGAAATTGGAGAGAACTGTTACATTTAGACCCCAAATACACAAGCAGCTACGCAACAATACTCAATTTAATACCAACGCCGCACTGAAAAGAGGGCTAGGTGTGCCATGCTTTTACAAATACAGGAAAAAGGGCTCCATAAAGGCAAAACTCCTCAAATTGTATCAATATTGTAACTGCTGTATTGATATATATTCGCAGTAAATTGTGAGTAACTGTTTTGTTGCAGCGTCTGTCTTCACATGTGGTTCAAACTTGCAAAACCACAGACATCCGTCAAAGGGAGGATGGCCCACTGGCTCATCTGTGCGTAACACTGTCTCTGTGCTCTACAATGGGAAAGTCATTGCAACTTAGAAAAGGTCCACACGCTTGACTGCATAGGTTTGTTTTCACCTTCTCTTTAGACTGGTCACAACATGAGGGAAAAAAAAAGCACAAATGCACAGTCCTTAGTGTCTCAGCAGGTTTCCATACTTAGCAGTCACATACCTTTCATTATACATAGCCACCACGCTAAACCATTTTTAATTTGTACTTTTTCTGTTACCTTCTACAGTGTCTTTCATGCAGCAGGCTTAACTTGAAATCATAAGAGTGGAAATAGAGTGGAGAGCAGGTGAGAGGCAGTGAGCACACTGACCTGAACCAGAAACAAATCCAGGTCACTCAAGTGTGTCCTCCACCAAGAAACCACTGAAACACCAGCATAAACACGACTGCTACTTCTGATCTTTATTTGCTTTTGTCTGAATGTTTCCAGGTGAAATTACCAATTTATTCTCTGCAGTCCTTTTTTCCACACTGACCTTGACAGAGGAATCCAAATGACAGAGTGGTCAGGGGGATCCCAGGGTCCAGATGGGTGAGGCAGCCGCTGGGATGTTTCCATGGCGTCTGTCCTGGAGGTAAACAGCGCAGAGCTGTCCACAGTTGTGTGCACTGATTGCAGTGTGGGACAAACAAACAAACTCACTGGCCCATTCTCCTGGGCCTGTGTACGAGCCACTCTGCATACCTCCATTCAAATCTCATTTGCCTTCCCCGTTTTACTGAAGGCTGACAGGGATGTGGAGTCGAGTGAGCAGCCACTCATTGTTTGGAACGGAGGAGATTCTCATAAATGGAGCATTTTTCAGACAATGAGCACGTGGGTGTATGGCTTTAGGCATATTTGACAGGATCAAATGACTTACACAGCAAAGGAAATTCTGTCATTTATGAAATAATCCCTCTATTCTTATTTCATCCGCATCCTTTCAGTTCTGTTTTATGTTGCCTGCTCCTCTCCAAGCTGTTTCCAAATAGATGGAGGTAAAATAGGAATCTGTTATCAGAGCTGAGCTTGAGACACACTTGCTCTGTTTAGATAAATGCACATCACATATTCACGATGATGAGTCTGCTCAAGGCTTGTCCCTTGATCACAATGATTTTAAGTAGAGAAAGGATCATCATCATATCATATTCTTATCTTTTCTGCTTGCAGGTGTGTGTAAATGTTCATGAGGGCATCCAGTTCCTGATAGACTTGGAAGGCTGTGAGTACCACACATATCTACAGTGATGCTGTAGCCAAGAAAAACTTGTACCTCTACAAATGAAATGACTTTTACACACAATGTGTCATGTTGTATTTAAAGTACTCATCTTCACTAACATACAACACCATCAAGCATTTATTTATTAGCACAAATAACCTATTGTGTACAATTTTTATTTTGTGAATTGTGGGTGCTCCATTGTTAAGGCTAATGTGCTTTTACAGTGATGTCTTGTGATGTTATGTTGGGGGCTGTTGAAACAAAGAAACAGTCTTTCGTGAAATGAATGCAGGCAGCATGGCTTATATGCAATACATATACAATACAATTGAAAAATATAAAAAGTAAAAAATAATATGGCAGTTTGTGTGAACAAAGTCACATCTGAGCGAGACAGTGGTAATGATGCTAATCTAAAGCAGGGTGCTGCCTGTGGTCTGCCTCTTCCCTCTGCAGACAGGTGCACAGTGTGTGCTAACTTCCACAGACACACCAACGCCTCCTCGCAAAATGTCAGGCCTTCAAACACCATCATTATGCACAAATTAGAAATGTGCCGAGGAGAGCTCAGTGCTGTTTGATCTCCTGCTAGTGTACGTGCGTATACAAGCATGAGAGACAAAAATAGAGATGGAATAGGAGGCAAGAAGAGACGCTGTCAACCTGCTCAGCCCTCCTCCTCCCATTTGAAGCAGATGTCCAATTTACTCTATATAAATCAATGCACTACCGAGGCTAAGAGCGCCACACTGTATCCTCACATTACAGAGTGGTTTGTCTTATGGTGAGCTTGCATTTTGTTTACAGTGTTTCACGTGGCTGCAAATTACCTCAGCATTCATAGGCCTAATGTAGAGAACCAAAGTAATTTTATTTCATGATTTAACTACAGCTATGACATACTTTACTCTGAAAAAGCAAATAGGAGTGGACAAAAGCAGGAACATTTCTTCTCAAGGCTTTCTGGTTAAACTATCCATTAACTGTGACTAATATCATAACCCAGAAATAACAATTCAACTGGTGCTGTAACTGTGATGACTTTGGCACGCTCGCCTCTCTCTGTCTTTCTGTGTTGGTCCAGACAATTATGTGAAACACACTTCTTCCACTGGGGCGCATGTGTTTTTCCCAATGAGCAAATAGACACAGGCTCAGAATAGGTGGGAGTTGGCGGGTGCCTTGTCATACTTTTCCAGAGATAACACGCCATCCACTGGCATGTCAAAACGATGGCTGCAGAAACAGAGGAGAAAAATATCCACGCCAGGATATGGTGGCAGTGGTAGACAGGAAGTGTGAGCCACAACCAACATGATGTGAGCTAAATGTTTTAAAAGTGGTATCACAATTTGGAGAGCTGACATTTGACACTGCGGGGAGTGCTGGGGTGACAATCAGCAATCCATCTATTTCAGGCAAACTGACAAAACATTTTTAAATAGTTCTTTTAAAATATATTCTCTCTTTTTTTGCATTTTCAATATTTTTTATGGCCAAATGGTTAGTCGTTTAGGCCTACTTTTTCAAAACTATAACCAGGAAACTGCACATTGCCAATAACCTAGTGTGCAGAGCAAAATAGTAGGAAGTATGATTAAAAGGGAAGTAAAGGTACCGTGATCGCAGCAAAAAAAGCTCCTCTCTTTGTGCGTTGCAGCCAGGGTCTAGACCGGAGGAGCGTCTGCAGAGCGCGAGCTTGAAGCGCGAGGGGGCGGAGGTAGAGAGAGCGGGAGAGATAGAGGAAGAAGGGAGTGAGAAAGAGAGAGACAGGGAGCAGTGACAGCGCTCATCAGCCCCTGTACAGCCAGGACGGCTTGCATCCGAGCAATCGCTGTCATTCGCAGTCGGAGTTTACAGCCTTTTGCAGCGCCTTTTCTTTCGGTCTTTTTCGTCTTACGCACCCCCTTTTTCCTCCAACCCGGTGCTGCCCAGCCCAATCGACAACACCATGGTTTCTATAATTTCAGACCTGGACCCCCTGAAAAGCTGGAACGTTTTAAGGTAAGCGTTGGGTTACTTTCCTCTACTGTGGTGAAAGTTTGAACAGCCCAAACGCAGAGCAGAGCAGAGCAGAGGAGTGCGCTGTTACTGTTAAATGAAAGAATGGGGTCCCAGCGGGGAGTTTGGTCACGCGGAAAGATTGTGGTAGTGGTTTTAGAGTACTTACAAGGCACGTACAGCACCCCGGTTCGCCGAGTTTGTACTTTTTGAGGGCTCTTGTTCTGTGTTTCGCTGTCATCGCCTGTGACGCACGCAAGCAGCTCGGGCGCACGTCCACGCCACTGACCCCCCGTGCACGCTGCTCACCCTTCATCGTCATCATCATCACCACCGCAAACTTTATTGAAACATTCTCAGTTCTAACATCCCTCCTCCCTTATTCCCACCGCAGTAGAGATTTCAAGTCCCACAAAAAAACGCACTGCCAGAGAAAAGTAAACGCCCCTGGAGGAATTTATCTTGAAACATTTACTCATGGCTGTTTGCCTGCAACAGAGAACATTTTATTTTATCTCAACATGATTTCTGGGCTGCTCCAGTAATAGACTCGTTTAGTTTTTTGGCACAAGGCAAAAAAAAAAGGCACCGCAGCCTGTTTTTATTAAATGGGATCCTGTGGGGTTTCTCAGGGGTCAAAGGTGAAATCATGTGTAGTAGGTGTGCCCTGTATTTCACCGCATGTGTTAGAAGTTCAAATTAAAGATTAGTGTTACAAAAAAATGTGAACAAATCGTAACACTGAAGGCCTTTTGCTTAAAGTTGTATTTTTTATCATCTAACTGTAATTTCATTTAAACACACTCGAAATACATTTTTGTAGAATATGCATGCAAAAAACAAACTGGAAGCTTTGCAAATTTGTATGTATACAGCCATTTTATCATTTCAAAAATCTAAAATACAGTAGAATGTGGAGCATGCATGTGTGAGTGTTGCACTGTTGCTGCTCCAGAGCTGTGGAAACCAGCAGGGGAGTGATGTCATCTTTAAACTGCCTCTGGTGACCAAGAAGAGAAATGGGACATTCAGCTCACCCATTAGACAAGCTTGCAGTAATCATTGTAGGCGAAGCTCTTATGTATTCTAAATTAGGCCAAACTCGCAATTTAAAATAAAAAAAATAAAAATAAAAATGGCAGTTATGACAAAAAAGTCTGTTAAATAAAACGTTTGGCCCTAAGAAAATGGAGATCTAAACTGTGTCTGCTTTTCTTGGTTATTATAATTATTGTGTTGTTCTAGATTAGACACAGGTGCAGCCCCTTTCATATGAAGATGCAATAAAAAGCAGCTTAATGCCCCAGCCCACGCACACGCACACACACCCCCACACACACAACACACACACACACACACTCACCCATAGATGCACCTCTCAATCATCTATGATAATGAAGCACCTTTTATCTGCATCAATTTCCCCTTTGAAAGAGACTCACCTCCGTCATGCTCCGACAAACACTTAACACACTTAAGAGAGTGCACACTCCTATCATAAACAGTGCATTTGTTGTCTGCTGTTGTCAGGGAACAAAAAGGGAACAATATACTGCTTTACTAACTGTTTGTGTGTGAAAAACGTTGCAGTTTCAAGTGCCGGGCTAAGATTTGTCAAAAGGGAGAATTATAAAGCAGATGAAAGATGAGACCTCACTGTTGTAAAACAATTAGGCAGCATGATATGCATATTAGCACAATTAGCTGATTAATGCAGCTCGGTGGAATTCGATTTGGGGTAAACGCAATGAGGAGTTAAGTGGAGAAAAAGTGTTCTAAAGGCAAGTGTGTGTTTTTATCTCCTCATCAGCGGGATATTTTTTTGCACTGGGCTTGTCTTATCAGTTATAATAGTCCTCCAATGCACATACGAGGAAGCACACAGAGATCCAGATCGCAGCGCAGTAGATGGCTATTACCAATCTGTAGCGTGCCTCTCGCCGGGCACATCGCATCTCTGAAGTGCAGTTCAGTTATTCCATAATGAGAAACAGCATGCATATTAATTCCATCTGATTACATCCAGCTAAGGACACACACTCTCTCTTATATACGCACACACATGCACGTGGCAAAATCAAGGTGTGCTCTGGATTCAATTAGGAAAAGGAAAGATGAGAGCTGCGGTCTTGATTCTATTACCGCCTGTGTACATTGTTGTCGCGGATACCGTCGAGTTCAGATAAACATTATTGTCTGGCATGGATTCATAATCAAGCTTGCATTTCTGTAGACTGTTTCGATGCCGGTTGATGGCGAAAATACGGGGTGACCTTTGACCCGGCAGTGTTGGTTTTAATTAATCGCGTTTAAGCGGTGGTCTATTGCGTGCATTATGTGTGGCTGTATATCCCGGCGGACGGAGAAGAGAGCCACAAATCCATCTGCCTAATTGCCGAGACCACTGTTTGAATCTTAAAATCCCTTTTGATAGTCTGCCCGAGTGAGACTATGTGTGTGTGGATTATAACCCAGGGCTGTTTCTTTTCAGGATTAAATTTAACAAAGAAGTGAAGAAATACCCCTGGCAGTTGTTTCTTGAGCTAATGCTACCTTTACTCATTACTCAATATGGCATTTTCCATTCTCCAGTTATTTAGCTTGAAGCGAGCACTGATCATCCTCCCGGTACTTGGTATAGGATCAGTGTTCTTAGAAACATCAGAAAATCAAGAGGTGTTTTAACATGTCTTTTAAATTTTTATTGCTTTGTGCTATTGTTCAGCAGCTCAGCAAAAAAAAAAAAAAAATTAAACATGAGTTAATTAATTATTAAGTGCTAGATACATACCGTTTTCTCTTATTTTTGTCATTTTTATAGCAGATATTAAGTAAATCTGAACTTTTATGTATTATTAAGAAAAATATTTTTGTAGAACTTTCATCAGAGTAGTATCTGTGGGGAGAAATTTGCCAAAAAATTAAAAAAAATAAAAATTATACACATAGTTTTTCAAATAAGAAGTTTTTTTTATTGCTGGTTTATCGCACATCAACAGCGGTGAATAATTGTACAGTGTGTCACCAGATGTAACAATGCATCCCAACATGACGTCACAGATGGGACAGTTCCCCGGAGTACGTACGTCACGCCCCTTCGCCTTTAAACAAAAGAGATTTAAACTCCAAGTGACAACGAGCGGAGACAGACCCGTGACACTTGAAGAGAAAGATTCACAAATCAGCCGGTGCTTCCCCGTAGCTGTCAGTCAAAGTTAAGTCAGGAACAATATGGCTTTGAGCGCGTGAGTGACGGAGGCTGACTGGGCGGAGAGAAGGGGGAGAAAGAGAGGGGGGAGGAGGAGGGGGGGAGATTGCTCTGTAAAAATGCCCGAAATCAGCCCGGGATAATTACAGAGCTGAGCAGAAAGACACAAAAGAGATGACAGGATAAGACAAGAAATGGAGGAGGAATATGAAACAATAGAAACTTTTGCGCCTTTTGTCAAATAGACTGTATGCAGAGGTTTGACGTTTAGCTGTCACGCAGTTGATGTGCTAGCCTGTTTTGAATAGCCACAAAATTATCCCGCTATTTACAGATAGTTTAAATTATAGTCATACAGTCTGTTTTATTGACCGCGGAAACGCTTAATGAACACCGATTTATACGTAGTGCTCATCATTAGTCGCAGATTCACATAAAAAAATCATCACATTTTGGTTTTAGGTGATCGATGTAAGTTACACAATTACACGTGTTGTAAATTATCGTGTTTATTTAGTCATTTTTATAGAGAATTCACGCTCGTAACTATGGCGCGTATTGTGTTTTGAAGCATGCTTGCGTAAAGGTCAGACGGTTTCAATGGCTACCCACTGACCCCAATTGATTTGATTCCATTCTTTAATTGTCTTCACCTAGCGTGGTCATTTTTCCCTTTTATTTATTCAACAACAGTGCTTTCCACACGCAGTTAACCCCATTGGCCTAAAGTGACAAATCTGTTTAATAATGCAGCACCTGGAGCATGGCACTCCATCTCTCTAACCTTCTCTCCTCGGCTCCTGTACAAAACACACATACAGTAATCATTCCCCGTGGCTGTATTTTAGCTGTGCGCGGTGCATTCAAGTCCAACTCTCAACGGTCCTGGTTTTGTGCGCTTGTAACAGCCCCATAAAAAGATACTTCCAACCTGCAAGTGTTTTCTGTCCAATAAAACATAACTCTACAACACTATAGCACCAAATGTTTTCTCATCCTATATCGTCATGACGCTTTTCAACCTATACATCTTGTCCCGTGCGTTCTCGGTGATCCTCATTGAGAAAGAAAATAAAGGACCAACGGTGCGGAGTGGAAAATAGCTGTGCTGGAATCGAAAGAAACAGCATTGGAGAGCTTAGGCGAGAGTGTGGAGAGGAGAGGAAGGAGGAAGAGGAGCGGTGAGATTCAGCAGAGAAAGAAAAACATTGGCACAGTGCCCAGTGGGAAAAAAATAAATAAATATGAAGGAATTAAAATCTTTTGTGTGCATGACTGTTGTGGTGCTCGCAGAGAGGAGTACAAAGAGCCAGAGGCCAAATAGAGACTGTCCAATCATGAGGAAGTTTGCTGTTTTGCAAATATCAGTAATGATAGGTCGAAATAGAGCGCGGGTTTTAGTGTAAATATTGAGTCTATACAAATAATTGATTCTGCATTTTTAGCTCGCATTCACGTCTATATCTGAAGTGCATTTATTGAAAACACCAAGCAAAAAGCAATGTATTTTAGCCCCCCCCCGAACCATAATATAAAGAATTTGCCCCACGATAGAACTACACGGTCAAATTTATACATGCTGAATGGTGTTTCAGAATATCAACTGTCAGCAGCTTCCTTTCACGAAATAAGTGAACGGTCTTTGGGAGGCGCACATCGGTTGTCACAGAGGTACAGAGGATGGAGAAGGGGAGCTAATGAATTATGGGAAGGCAGTGAATAGTGTGGAGAGAGCGTGATTTCTCTGCCTAGCGCCCTCCTCCTCGAAAGGTTACGGAAGTGTCATGCTAACAGTGGTGCAAACCAGTGTGGAGCAATCAGAAAAATGCAGAACAGTTTACTGAAGAGCACAGGGTGAGGGAGGGGTGCAAATTTGAGAGGGGAAGTTGCAAAAGGCTGGCAGTTTCATGTCCCAACGTCTGTACCGAGATTGGTTGTCGGGCGGATGTTTTAAAGATAAAAAGCAAAAGTTTAGGGCTGCAAGATGTGCGGCAATCTAATCAAAATCGCAATTTGAACTAGCAAAACGCAAATGCTGCAGTTTTTACGTGGCATCATTTCCTCCACAGACAACAACATATCCTGTCTGCATAAAAACAACTCACCTTCTAGTTTAGACCTGTGCAAACATGATCCGAAACATGCTTATTTAATTATTTTAGTAAATTCTCGTAGGCATTGTAAACCGTGAACTTTGAAAAGGACATAACCAGGTCTAAACAAGTGATTAAACAGGAAAAATTAAGACTACAAATAGGACCAAAGGGGCTAAACAAACCCAATCAGGTCTCTATAAGCACTGTGTTAAAACCTACACAATAGATCTACTGTATTGGTAATCCATACAGTATCGATCACTTCATCAATAAGTCCATTAATCAGTGTGTATTCATGTAGAACTAGTCAATGTTCCCTGATCTAGCCCTTTGAAAAGAGAAAGCGCAGTTAGAAGAAGTTGGGGAGTAGAATTACCGAAGGCTACATTCCCATGCTGCATACATCATAGAGGGGATCACATGCACATAATTCAAACAGAGCAGCGCTGCAGGGTGGAGTGCATATAGTACAGAATGATGTAACAGTCCTGCGCTGATTCACTCCAGACATTTAGGAGGCAATCTGTTACACCAGGAAAGTCTACAGCCAGAGTGTGTGTTCTCCCCACGTAAATATTGTCAATGTTTAACCGCTCGTTAGCTTTAATCAGTATTTTTATTAGAAAATGGGATTAATGTGGATAAGCAAAGTGGTTTTAAAACGAAATTGTGAGATAAACACCCACTTTGCGATCAACTTTGTTTATAGAAGATTTTATGTACTATTTACTCCAAATGTACCGTCATGGCATTGCAAGCTGTCAGCCCTGCCAGTAAGAAAGTGAACTGTACTATAGCCCATGTCCTTGTGTGTTTATCTGCCCTAAAAGGAGACATTATGGAGATGTGAGTGGAGGAGACATGTCTGTTTGGCTGTGTAAGGGAGGAGGAGGAGACAGATGGTATGACCACAGCTGTAGAAACAGAGCTGTGTTTTACAGAATGGGATGTTGCCTAATGCTCACGGTCAGAGGATCCAAGGAGCCTTCCTGTTTCTTTTACATCACAGAGTTCAAAAGAGACAAACATTTAAGAGGAAAGTCAGATTCTAGACAAGACCTGTTTAAAAAAGAGGGATATGATTGCTCGGGTGAAAGATTTAACACGGTGAAAGCAGCGGTTAGTGCTTAAGCCTCACAGCAAGAAGGTTCTGAGTTCAACGACCGGGCAGTGTGTGGCCTTTTTGTGGAGTTTGCCTGATCTCCTGCTCCAGTGTGTGCGTACGTTTGCTCCAGGTGTTCTAGTTTCCCCTTAGCACTAAAAACATCTACAATTTATCTCCCATCTGGGGCCAGGACACCCCTGAAAAAGAGATCTCAGTGGGACTAAATAAAGGTCAATTAAGCAGTTAAGAAAGTCCTGGGTTACTGCTTAAAATTCAGATTTCATGAGCATTTGTCAAAAATATATGTATGTATTTTTGTATGTACTTTCTTGACGCTCATTATATTTTATTATCCTTTTACATACTTGTTTTTATGGAGTTATCTGAATGCTTTTTTACTATTTCGCATTTTCCTTTTCCTTTATAACTGTGTGAGTTAATTATGCAGCCACTGTTTTAAAACAAAGCATCCTGGGATCTTTTTGTGAGCCCCTGTTTGACTTAATCCGGGTGTCTGTTGCCGTGGTTACTCAGTCTTAATGTGCCACTGATGTGACTGTATGTATTAAAAGCATCGCTGACTCCGGGCAAAACTTGAGACTGTGAAACTAAATGTGTTTCTTCTCTTCTCACTGTGACTGACGGCTTCTCTTTGTCAGACTCCAAGTGCATAGTCGGCTGCACTTTGTTATTAATAGATTTAAAGCACTAGTGAGTTATTTCTGGACCGAGTCTGATCCCAAGAACAAAGATTTGAAAGATATTGTTATTCAGATGTAAGAGTTAAATGGATGGAGAAAAAAACAAAGGGTTGAGTTGTCTGTCACTTAATTAGACCATTTTTTTAATGAGAGCTGATCAAAATGTAACTCAAGAACTTACACTTTGAGCCGTTGTGTTCATGTGTGTAACAAGAATCCTGTCAAATGTCAGTTAGTTGAAGCCTGGACAAACAAAATGTACATATTCTTGACCAGAAATCACATAAATAGTAATTATGCAGTCATTTCTATCTTGATATACTTCAAACATTTCTGTATCCTTCATTTTCTTTACAGAATTATATGTGTCACGGATTAAACTTCACATTTCACATAGAGTTTTTGCCTTGTCTCAATGCCACCCAGTTACCTCTTGAAACCATCTCTATCTGTGTTGTTTTGTTGAGGCTATGTCTTGCTTTTGTATTGTGAGATTACTGCAGACCTTTGCCCCCTAATGGCTGCTCGAGGGTGGAGTTAATGTCACGAGCAGACCCCAGCTCGCCCCTGGGAGTCGCGCTCCACCCTGGCCCATTAATTTCAAGTGCTACTCATATCCGTGGTCCCCATACTTTTCATCTGTGTGCTCCCTCCCTCCCTCATCACCTCCGAGTGCCCAGCCCAATCTCGCCGCTCTCCTGGCTCATTTTGAGCAGTAATTGGACAGGAGTCTCTGGGGACGCTCGTCAGCACGCCCCAGTGCCTCACGTCCCATCTCGGGAGTGGAAATGCGCCCAGCCATGGTCGATAAGCAGGCCTCCCGTCAGTCCAACATCTACGCCGCTAACTTTGAGCGCGCACAATGACTGGATTTCACATATGAATAGGCATAGAATAAGCTGTCCTCACAATCATCTCGAGGAACTTTATCACTCCTTCTGGAAACTTATTGTAAAAAAGAAATGATACCAACCTAAGCGTAAGGCAGACACTTTGCTTTTGCAGTATATTGTTTGAAAGATAAAAGTGCAAGCACTCAACAGATGGTTAACTGTAAAACCACAACAATGAGTTCTGCTAAAAGTATGTATTACTATCACTATACAACAAAAACAGACAAGACAAAATGTATATTCTAGTGAGTACCTTCTGTACACATGTGCCTGTTCCATTATCCTGGCCTCTGCCCACCCCTCATTGCTCCAGAGTCAGACATCAGAGGGTTAGATGCCCGGTGTGCCAGCTCTCCCCGCAGGCAGCAGCAGTTGTTCTGATAATCTGTCATATGAGCCTTTCTCATCAGGCACAACATTTGGAGCTGTGAACACACAGGAGGCAGGATAACGCCCTAAAAGCTTCCCGCTCCTCTCTTACTGCACATGGCTCAATCCCAAATATCTCGAATCTGCAGCCTTATCTCCTCTCCTTTATTGCTGAAACTCCGTGGTCTACAGCCAGTTAAGAAAAATGCTCCAAATTGTGCCTGAACTGAGATCAGTTTGACCGCAATATATACCTGCAGCTCCCCCCAGAGGCCATCACGCTCACTTTAGGAAAAATGCCTCAATTACTTTATTTTCTCTTCCTGATAAAATGATTTTCTTTGTCTCCGGTCATTTGTTCACACGGCGGAGACCTCTCTGAAGACATTGCTTCTTACAATCCTTCTCACCGCTGACCTGTTATCTCACCGGCCCCGGCACAATTACCGCTGAATACCTCATGTGAGAGAGAGAGAGAGAGTGTGTGTGTGCGTTTGGCGGTTGCAGAGATTAAAAGGGAAGGAGAGGGAGGTATGGTGTGTGTTGCTGCTGTACTGGCATTCACACGCTGCTGGATGAAAGCTACGGTACCATTAATAATTGAAAGAGTACTTAACGACAGGAGCACTGCCCTCGCAAGACAGCTTTTAATAACCAGGAAGGTTTCATATTCCTAGTTCCAGTCTTTTTCATGTGCCCCCCCCTCTCTCTCCCCCTCCGCCTCCTCCTGCCTGCTCCTGTCTTCTTTAGAAACTCTCTCAGCTCTATTCACACAAGCAAAGGATCGCAGCACTTGAAGCATCTGTCTGCCTTTTTAAAATAGGCCTATAGAGTAAGGTGCGCAATTGTGTGTGCATTTTTCTTTTAAATTGGCCCCAGCGTTGTAAAAATGGCCAGTATTTGTGTGCATATTGACAGTCCATTCATTATGTCTCCCGCATTATGGCTTTGTTTGTGCCGTAGCGATGAGAGATGTGTGTTTGTTTATGAAGACGCTTAGTCTCTCCTCTTAATGCTGTCAAGGCTCACCCTCATTAATTCTCTTGATGCTCTTTGATTTGCTGGGCATCACTAAGTCGCATTAAGAAATGTATTTCCCTGTGCTTACTTAACGATGCCTCCACAACTACTGCAATTAAATACACATTTAAATGCTTACGGTCTCCCTCTATATTCATGAGCACACACAGGCGCTTGATTAGCACCCTGCGCAAGATTTGGTAGTCATGAGCGAGGTTTTGTGTTGTGTTAGTGATTACAGCATTTTAATACAAAGGCTAATGGAAAATAGTTTTTCTTTTTAGCTGATCTTGTTCTTTTTTTTTTTTTTTTTTTTGAAAGAGACAGAATGGTCGAGGAAATGCATGTCAAAGTTCACGGTAGCTTACACGTTCTTAGGCTGACCTGCTTGTGATCTTCCGTGATATATACTGTATGTCTGCGAAATGATTCCCATGGCAAATATAGGAATCAGTAATGTTATTTGCCCATGTGGAAAATTTGATTTTAAGATGACTGTAAAAGCAGGGAAAGTATGGAGATAGAAAAATACCATTTTTCTCCTATGCGTCAAAGAAAAGTGCAGAATGTTGGCATGTTGGTCTGCATAGTTTGCTATAATCAGGAGGCTCAGAAGTAATAACTCCTGATTGAAGGCCATAAGCAAAACAATATGACTCTAAACATGCACTTGGACCCCACTGGACACCTTGATCTGGTTAAGTTTTGGCTTTTTTGCCTTATTTCTTTGTCCTGTCTTAATACATTTGCTGGTCACAACTAGAGTTTGTGAAGCACTTAATAGAAAAAAGCTGCCCCCAATATTAATTTTGTACCCCCACTTCTCCGTGCTTCTTTTACCATCTTGTGTTCAAGCACAAGCACTACATTAGCTGTCTGTCCCACGGGAACACTTCCACTCATTTGCCCATTCACTCTTATCATAGTGACATTTCAGCAGTTTGTGTTTACTCATCTCATTTGCACATATCCTTACCTCTGGAGCTCTCTATCTGAAAGCTGCTAATTGAATAGTTGATCACATATTAATGTAATTAGTGCAGTTCAGCCGTGGTCATTGTGTGGCCAATTGATTTTCCTGTGCTGTAGTTGGGATGGTGTTGGCCAGAGGCTGTGCTCCCAAATGGTTTGTTCCAGCTCTAGCAGAGGATCGAACTGGGACCCCGTGTCTTTGTGAGTGGATCAGACCTTCGTACTCTGGTATAAAACACAGCAGCATAGAAACAATACAGGATCAAAGGTAGTGAGGGGGAAAAAAAGAACAACACAAAAGAGGCAAAGAAAGAAGAAACATTACTGTCATGGGTGATCATCTCCATAACCCAGTTTCCAATGACAAGGCAACAAGTGGAGCCTAATGGGAAATATGCAGATGTATGCAAATGTGCGTGGAAGGGGTCGCCCAGTGGCCCAGTGGGACATTAAAGCTCTTTGGATGGAGAGGAAACTCGCTGCTATGAGCTCTGTGCAACCATATTAAATGTGAGAAAAGACAGGAACGGAGAGAGGCTAAAGGTTCTGATGTTTTGGCTAATCAGGAATGCCCCCGACATATGAAATCTATGCTTTTCAAAGATATGATTTATGTATGACGTGACAGGCACAGCTCAGGAAATATGAGAGAAACATGGCTATATATTCGGGGCTGGGCAATTAATTACATTTTTTATTAGATCGAGATTCAGTCATGTCTAATCGTCAATGATATGCTTGGAGGGTTTTAATCGAGAGATCTACAGCCAGTCGTCTGTCAGTAAAAGCATGTGGTGGTTTGGAACAAAGTTTGGATTTTGGAGGGATACACTGGGCGTTTTTGTGTTAAATGGTATCTAATAAAATAAAACCATTATCAATTTTTTGTTTTTTTAATTTTTTTTTACCATATATGATACACAGTCCAGGTCAAAACCAGCACAAAACCAAATGATTACCCTAATATGCTGTTTTTAATGGCTATGCAACATTTCTAACCCTACATTAAAAAAACAAAAAACAATTACAAGTAAATACAGGTCTGTGGGCAGGGATAGGGGGTAGGTGAAAACTGAATTTTTATTTTTTTCTTGTTTATCGTGGGGGTTACATGGTATATACTCGAAATCCGCGAAGTAGTCAGCTTTATTTTTTACAATTATTCTGTATGTTTTCAGTCTGTAAAACCCCTCACCACACTCTTTATACACTTTTCTCATACAGGCATTAACATTTTCTCACATTTCTCTCTCGTTTAATCAATTAATAGTGACTCACGCGTATTTCCCAGTTCCTCTGACCGTGCCTCTTCGTCCTGGCGCCTCTCCGCTGTAGTGTCGATCGAAGGAGATTGATTGACAATGGTCCACAGTCCCTTAGCCAATCAGGACACAGAACACAATGCATGTTCATATGCTATAAAAAAGCATGTAAAATTGCATTTAAAAAAATCCACGAAACAGTGAGGCCGCAAAAGGTGAACCGCGAGACAGCGAGGTACAACTGTGCTCAAGCCTAAAGTGTAAGACAATAAAGGATTGCTAAGACAACCATCAGTCAAAATGAAGTAGAGTGAATTAATGGTAAGACGAACCATTCTGAAAAGGTTAAGAACTGTTAAAAGTCCATTTTCCATAGTCTCCTCTAAAGAAGAAATTATTGAAAGTAATCATTTTGCATTTCTTCCCTATTGTGCTATGTATGTAGATGGAGTATCTGAAGGGAGAAGTGTGCCGTTGTTTCAGCATATTGGATACAGTTATGTTCTCCACATGAGGCACCTCCAGGGCCCTCCGTGTGCATGTGATGGATGAGATCTCAAGGTCTCAATTCTCGCATTCTTCCTCCTCAGGTCCAAGAGTGGAAAGTGAATATACACCTAACTGAATGAGACATAATGGAGAAGCTGTTAAGTTTGCCCTCCAGTTATACCAACCAGTCACGCCTCACTTACACATTTGATCTATGCTCGGTTTCTCACCACAGCGTACACCTGCTGGGGTTGTGTTAACTTACATGTCCAGCTATTTACCACATATACTGTGCAAGGGCATTAGACAGATTCCTTAGATCTTTAATGTGGATGTTTATACACTACAGACTGCACATATCTCTTGAATACTTAATTAAAACGCATAGTATAAGTGACCGGATATATATATAGGCCATGGTATGTGTTTACATTTTTATGAAACTAGCATTATCAAAATGAAGAAAAACAAAAAAACAAATGCAGATGGCCTTCTGTCTAGTTACAGTATGTTCATTGCCTTCAAATGTGATTTAAAATGCATGTTTGTATTCAGTTGAAATATTCACTTGTTTAGGTTTGCGTGCACTTTTGTGAAAGCATGAGGACTATTCAGTACTTTCTGTAAGCTTCTTAAGACTGGAATGCTGACCCAGGTGCTAATCATCCAGTGCTAACATCTGTCTGACTGTATCTCGCAGTAACATAAATCTCCCATTTACTGTTATACTTTGTACATACCATCCACTTTAACACCGACTATAAATCAAACCGATGACGTTTGCAGCCTCGACCTCACTGCCTTAGAAAAACACACATAGAGTCATGAGAGAAGTTGAAGCATAATAATTTTGTTAGGCTATAATCAAGTAGAGTTTTGAGACCACAGACAAGGAGAGTGGAGTGTTTGGGTTATCACGGGTCAGCTGCGCCTCTCTTAGTTTTATTCACTTGAACTCTGTTAAAGAAAGACCAAGGACAGTTCTGTTTAATCCCGCTTCATGCTGGCGGTTAGCTCACAAGTCTAAGCTTAGCACAATCCTACTGAGACCCAAGTGTGTCTGGATAGATCATGTCTACCGCTTGTTAAATCTCCAGGAAAAGTCAGGCAGCAGCTGGACCTCAGCTTAAATGGAAATTTTGGTATTACTTTTCAGAATCTCTCCTTTACGTTTAGAACTTGTTAAAATGACTTGTTATCCAGTCTCTCCTTAACTCATTCAAACCTTATGTTTACAAAAGTTTACAATTATAGCAAGTGGAATTATACCTATAAGACTGAACATTTTCTGAGTTGGTGTAGTACTATTTTATTGCCAGTTCATGCTCACATACTAGAGGCTTGCATGAGAATTATACATAACAATAATGAATCTAGTTGGCCTTTAACGCTTTATGTAGCTGTAAGTGACCCACAGGTTTAACCATCTAAATCAGGGGTGTCCAAACTTTTCTCATTAAGGGCCACATATAAAAAACACAGACAAAGCTGAGGGCCAATTGAGGGCCATAGACTGTTCGCCAATACAGTGATATGGGCTTGTTAAAGTAGATTTTCAGAAATGTACAGTAAAAAGTACAATTTAAAGTATAGGCCAATTCACCTGGAAGCTTGAGGGCCAAGAAAAATTGGTCTGAGGGCTGCATTTGACCCTTGGACCACAATTTGGGCATACCTGATCTAAATCATAGAAATAAACATCTCTCTACACCTTTGTATACATGTCCAATTGTCCAGCCACATACCAGGCGCTGAGCAGAGTGGAAAGCTTATCTGACTAACGTAATTCTTCAAACTCAATGAACTTCCTTGTTTGTATCTTGCATTACAACCATTCCTTCTTGAGTAACACTCTCATTTTTCTGCATTTCTGCACATTGTCTTTATCAGCCCTGTTATGGGACGCCTGTATCCATGGAGAGAACTCAACAGCAGTGATTGTGCTCCAAGGCCAGGTTCAGGCACGCAGCCAAACACTGATTAAGAATATTACTGCATGACTAGTGACTGCTGTTTGCTACAACCGAATGTTATATCACCGAAGAAATCTTGACAAAGGCTGCGGAGTGTTGAAGAAAAGTGCTTCGTTTATTTCTGTCCCCTGGGCCTAATGTCGCAGTGAGTTCTGTTTAGTGGATGAGCGGTATTCTTTAATGTTTCTCGGTGATCATTACAATTAGGTGTGTAAGAAAATATTGATACTAAAAATACAGGCAATAGTTATAGATTCATTGGCATTAGATACGTATGATATGATATGGGAACATTTTGAAGTACCCACAGTTCAACATTTCAACTATGGTTTACCGGTGGAAGTTCTAACTGTTTTTAGTCAAACAACAATACCTCAGGGTACCAACGCAATTACATCTGTCAGCCGTTTATTCTACACCTTGATCGCCTTATCAATCTTCTCCATGTGAAATTGAGCACAGCCACTGGAGGCACTCTGCAAAGGTCTGGAGTGGGACTTGTCCACCAAGTGGGGCTAATTATGCAAATCCTTCCTTCATCCTCATTGGCCCGGGTCAAAGCTGTGGTATTAATGATTAGACAGAGATGGAGTAACAGCTGAGGGAGTTGAAATGGGGAGCTGGGATCTGAAGAGTGGCTTTAAGCTCCTTTATGTACGTATGTTTAATGTTAAATACGGAGCCGTTCTTGTTTTTTGGTTTTTTTTTATGGATGGTGTGGTGTTCATCAGGGGGAAAAATAAAGTCCTTTATCTCACAGTCACCACTTCCTGTTGTAGCTGTAGCGTGGAGGTTGTTTCCATTGCGACCCCAGACCCTGACCGGACCTAATCTGGACTCACAGGCCACAGCAGGACACTGACAAGAGATGGCACCTTTTGTGTGTCTTAGTGCCGGTCTCTCCAGGCAGAATTCCTCCACAGAAACCCAGTGCAAATGTTATCACGTTGTGCAAGCTATTAATTTACTTTCCCAGAGGACACAGGATGAAAGTGAGCACTAGTCTTAGATAAGAGCAAAACTCAAACACACAAACTGGCCTTCTGGCTTTGTAGACTAGCCACATTATTCATTTTGTTCGTTTGATTTTAAGTAGACACTGAGTTCCGAAAGACAAAAATGTATGAGACAATATCTTTTGATGTGCAGTGACCACATCAAAAGTCAAATACTATAATACAATTTTTGACTTTTTTGTTTTTAAAAATTCTGACACTAAGTCTGAACTCTGTGATTGGTATAGCAAGAATGCGCTGGAGGCAATCAAACCAATTATGAAGCAGCATCAGCCTGAGAAAACACAGAGAAAGAGATAGCCAGGCTAATCCTAACCCACATAATCTCATCTTTTGAACAGTCCTTTCTCTGCAGAACTGGCGCTCTGTTTCATATGAGGTATTGTTAAGTGGCCCCTTTGCCCCTGCATACTCCAGGCCTGTACATCTCAGTTAACCGCTTTAATGTGTTTTGTGTTAAGTCATGAGGTGCTCAGCTGTGCCAGTGGATCCCAGAGTAAGCATCATTAGCTAGCAGCTGCTGAAACCAGAAATTCTCTGTGAAACCATCTCAAGCCTCTAGAGACCTAAGACACTGCCAAAACGAATGCAGGCCAAATCCCATCTTTCCTTCTCTTCACTTTGTCTATACTCTCCTCCCTCTTTTCTTTCCTTTTTTCTCTTACCCATTCCCCAAGCATGAGCAATTCACAGTTAATTCAATTTCCCCCGGCTGGGCTCACTTGGGACAGCATTGGAATTCCGGTTTGTCATGATAAAATGATTACACGGCATTGTGTTTCTCGGGGCGCCTCCCAGCACATTTATTAGAATCTGTCACTGTTGATGTAGATCGTCCAGCCAAAGCGCCCTCCTCGTCACTTTACTTCACCTACCCTCCACCAACATGGTTATTCCTTATGAAATACGTCGCTCCTGGCACACGCATAATCTGATTATAGCTGCTAGATTAAAAATATATTGAATTTTTTTTCCCCCTACACTTCGCCTTCTCACATTTTTAAACCATGTTGCATCTTCTTCTTTGTCTTCATTTACACTATATTAAAAATATGCATACTATACTGGCCATAAAACTGTCAGCTTCATCCACTTTAGAAACACATAGTGACACAGCAGATTAGAGTATGGACTAATGCATGAAAATAAACACAAATACTGCATGGAACTTCTTTTGAATGTTCTTAATGTGTTGCATTTTGGCCTCACTTTGAGCAGAAATAAAATAAAAACAATCTTAATACTACTTTTAATGGAAGCATTAATGAAGTGAATACCCAATACTTTAAAGTTAACATTAAGAATTTTATCTCAGCCAAATAAGAGAGCTGCTTGATCAACTATTTCAAAGCCCCAGTAGTTAGATGATTTTAGAGATGCCATAAAATAACATCATAAAACAGCATATGAGTTTTAGAAGTCTCTTATGAATAATTCTTGTCTAAGTATCTCTTATAGCCAGACCATAAAGTCATAGCTTATTTTCCAGTGCCACTCCAAAACTGCGCATCATCACCTCAGCTCACCTTCATCCCATGTCTCAGAGCACACACATATTCCTCCTCTGCGTCTGGATAATATTACCGCTTATTATTTTTCATATTCCCATCCCTCCCTTTGCCCATAGCCAGCTGTCAGTCACGTTGTCACATCTGATTTGGGGCTGTCACTCATGCTGGGGGGGCTTTTAGGTGTGGGGTCCAATGGCTTGTTTATAAGAAGCAACTGGAGATGTCAGGGAGAATAGTCCTGTCTCAAGATGGGTTTCCGTCCAGGAGTGTGCAGTTAGTCTTTCTTTTAATGGGTTTTGTGTATTTCTATCATTGTTTATAACGCTAGAATATCGATATCCCAATAATAAGTATAGCAAGAAACGGTATATATTGCAACAACAGAAACAATTTTATCTGGCAGTAAAGTCAAATATGAAAAGCTCAGGATCAGAATCAGGATACGCGCTGTTAGTGTGCTTAAATAATTGCGGTGAATAGTCTAATTACGATACTTGCAATGCATAAGGTAAGTGAGGAATAACTGTGGACCACTGCAAAACGTTTAAAAAGAACTTTTGTTTATTCTTTGCGGGCCGATACACACACACACACACACACACACACAAATAAGCTGTTGTCATGCACGTTTCAGCCCCCTCGATGATCTCTCTCACCTGGGTCTCTGCACTCTCTGTCCCAGCAAATCTCACTGAGTATAAGGGTGGCACCCATCTCTACTGCCAGGTGCGCTCTGCTTAATGACCATCTCCAGGTGCCACCCTCGATTTTGGTTTGGAGGGGTTTCCAGTCTGAGGTGTATGCATTAGGAACTCCATGTGTGTGTGTGCGCGTGCCAGCGAATGTGTATAATCATTCTCCCAGCCAACCAATTACCGTCCTGAGGAGCCGACAGCTGTCACCGCTATCTTTTTCAGCCCCATCTCTCCTGCTCCTCTTCCTGCTTCATCCCTTATACCTTTCACTTGACAGCGGAGAGTCAGAGGGGAGTCTCAGCCTGCGGTCCCGGTCCCATGGGGAGTCATTACAGCACTGTGGGATTCTCCTCCTCACATCGATGTCCACACACAAACACGGGGCTTGTATCTGCTTTTTGTTTCGATTCATCACTGTGTCACCGCATTCTTCAATTAATCCACTGGCCCCTATCATTGGACATTTGGAACTTGAGACATGTTGATTATACAGTTTGTTTTTCTTTTTTTTTTCCCTTTTTTTTTTTCCAAATCTAGCCTCATGATGCTGTGTCTGATTTGATGACTCCATGATGTGATCTCATGCAACAAACATGAATGCTGTGTGTATCGGAGTCAGCCATTTAAACCATATCCAATCTATACACATGGGTTCAGAAGTTCAGAAATACCACAAGAGCTTTGGTGTGGTATGTATAAATTCATCACAATTGCTTCCTTGCCTGATTTGTTAACATTTTTAAGCTTGATCATATGCACTCAGGCCCTTATATTGCATTTGGACAAAGTTTCTACCATGAACCCCTACTGGACGAATGAGGGATTACACCGACTCATATCTACGTCCACTAACTTGCAGGTGGCCATACTGTTATGTCACACTCAGATGCACGTTTTTCTGCTTTGAGTGCTTCGTGTAAATATAAAATGCTTATGAAAGTTTCTATTACGGCCCTGTGACTCCCTCCCGTGCTTCACTGTCTTTCCCTCAGCACTCTCTTTTTATCTAACACTGTTATACAAACCAGGCCGGTCTTATCTTGCCTTCTCGCCACACACACACTCTGACTCTGGCCTGTTTCTCACTTTTTTGCCTCACTCTTCCATCCAAATGTCGGCACTGCAGCTACTGCTTACACGCACTATCTTTCTCAATCTGTGAGTGGATATGCCAGCCCTTTCACTTAAGCATGCAGTGTTAGGATGATGGCAGGTTGGTGGAAAAAAGAATTTTGAAAAGGCGGCGAGTATTTCACTTAAACCATGAATGTTGTGAGCAGATAAGCCTTGCCTCACACTGCGTTAGCATATAACAGTGTGTGTATATGCGTGCTTGTATGTGTCAGTCTTGTAAACATTTAACTCCGCCACACTTGTTAATCACAGAATTCATTAGTCATTGAGGCTCTAATTGTTTACTTTACCCTCCAGCGGTACTACACAAGGTTGCTGGCCCTCCATGTAACAGTTTTTGGGGAAACATAATGGTAAATTAATTTCCCAGGTACCACCAATTTGATTAGTCATTTCTGAGTACACTCTATTAGTTGTGAAATTGTGCATTTCGAAGTCTGAGTGGAGAGTGGTAGTATGAGCACATTGCTTACCTCGAGGGGAAAAACACAGAGTTATGTCAGAGAGCAGTGCTAAAGCAGACTGCTAAAGAGTGAGGATGGAGTAATAGGCCTTAGGGAAAAGTGGGATGAGCAATAGCTCTGAAGGCTCTAATGTTAGTGTGAGTGTCAAGATGAATGGATCAATTATTAAAGCCATATTGTGCTAATAAACTCAAATTGAACCATTCATTGTATTTGCCTCACCAAAGAGGCTCGTAATATGCAAAATATTGCCCAGCATTAGACTCACAATCATTATGTTTAGTAAAACAACAAAGGATTACTCAAACATGAATGAATCATTCAAAATATTATTCTCAATGAAGAAATAAACAATTATGATCGGTTTATTTTGCAGCCTTGATCTTTGTCACACCTAAAACTAATGTGTAAAACTGTGCCGCCGTTCTGCACTGCCTCACATTTTGTCTTTTAAGTCTCTAAAAAATGAACATTTTGTGGGCACCTACTTTCTCCTGAAAATAGCTTTGCCCTATTTTTTTGTCAGCTGAAAACTAGATTCTGAACTAGTTTCTGGGACTAACTCTCTCTAACTGCCCTGGTGCCGATTTGATTAACCCAGGTGGTAGTCCCTTAGCATGTCCTGTCTCTGCACTGTGCCATCCTGTGCATCCCACACATGTGCAGGATGGCACTGATATTCATGTCACAGCTTTGGGCCAATGGGAAAGAGCTAACCCAGAGCAAAGTGTACTCCAGCACATGTGCACTCCATCCACTAGAACACAGAGCATATCACAAGTGAACTAGTGAAACTATGCATTATAGATCAACGCTGTCTTTGCGGCGCTCGTACATGCACGCCTCCATCCTCCTTATTTCAGTGAAGCTCTGTGCACGCTCATACATACACCAGCACAAATGATGGGATTTAAACATCAACAGGATGAAATATTCATGTGTCAGTCCTATCCGCTGTAGCAGAACTAAGACCAAGGGGGATTTGCCTTCAGATCCTACAATACTACTATTTCATTCCTTCCCTATCTTTTATAAGTTTGACTACATCTCACTACATCACTCCCCATGTTGTGACACAGCATCCCAGGCCTTTGTCACCATGTTGTGTATTTTTGCACAGCGTTCTACATTTGTTGTCTTTAAGCCTGTGCCTAGAGGGGTGTGCCATTTGTGGTCCCTCTATTCTTTTCTTCACACTCAACTTCAAAGTCGAACAAGAAGAAGGGGCTTGTGCAGCAGTGGGGTCCCATGCATGTCATCTGTACATCGAGGCAAAACTTAACCTACATGGACTTTTATATAAGTAATATTTGAACATCAATGAAAAAAAAAACTGTCCCCAAGAGAATTAAACTTTTCAAATGAATCTATTTTTTGTTTATATCTTTATAATGTAGTTTATAATGAAAGGAATGAACACTAGTCTATCCCTTTTTAGGTTGGATTCCAGATTCAGCCTCATTCTCTCAGAGAGCGTGGTGTCCATGTTAAGATCCACGAGTACAGAAGTAAAACTGCTATGGTCATATGTATCTTTTAAAAGGAACATTTTCTGTCTCCGTCAACAAGTTTATTCTATCAATATCTGAGTTAAAATGGAGGGCCAAAGGATCTGTCCTTGGGCATTTTCTATAACCAACATGAACAAAACCTGACTTTTAGTGATCAGACAAACATTGTGGTATACAGCATTTTTATCACCTCAAATAAAGTCATCCCTTCTCATTTTATATATTTTAACAGTTTGAATACTGTACCTTGGACCAAATCAGCCGTTTAGCAACAGGACTGACAGGCCAATAGATCCCTGTGGTAGGAATGCTCCGAATGGGTTTGGTGATGTTTTATGGACTAATATGAGCAAGAAACCTCTGCGTTACTGATCTGTTATGCAACTACCAGCCACAAATATCAGTGTTTTCTAAGTGCTGAGAACAAGTACACACTGTACTTTTACAATGAAGAAAACTATAACTCCAGGTTTCTTTCAGATGTGGAACCATTGTAATATGGTGTAAAATAAATTTCTGATGATAGGTCTTACGTTAAAAGCTTTATTGGCACTTTACAAATCAAGTAACTATGTCAAACCAGCATGTCCCAGCTCACACACAAGTTGGACCTGGCATTTTTAGCTCAAGTCCAAGTCCTAGTTCAAGTCCTCTTAAAAGCTTTCATGTTTCAACACATTTAAATCCAAGTCATCACGTAACCATTAATGTATGAATGGTTAAAGAGAAATGCAGGTCTGTTTCTGCCCCCCCCCCTCTCTTTCTCTCCCTCTTTCTATCTTTCTCACTGATTTGTCATTCTGTCTGCACCATATGCAAATGAGCAGCTAATGTGATATCGGTGCAGAGCTGATGGATGTTTAAAATGATATGGCAGCCCTGAGCCCTGCCGCCTGCTGCCAGCCAGGGATGTGTCGACACAAAATTTATATGTGTTTGTTCAAAAGTGCCAATATTTCTGACACATTGTAATGACAAGATTCTACAACATTTTGTCACATTTTTCATAGATCTCTTTTATTTGAATAGGTTATTGCTTCTGCATAACAAGGAGGGTGTGACTCTTGACTGGCTTGTCCCCTCTGTCTTATTGCAGATACTTATATCGCCTTGGCCTATATATGCTCCACTCTTTGTACCCTCAACCAGGTCAACTTCTAGAAGCTCTATGGGGGTGGAGCCTTGAATAAAAACGATGCAAACTGTGAAGAAACGTATAGCTATCTTTATTATCTATTCTGTTCTTCCAGTGGTCACCAACATACTGTTAAATTATGAAGTAGGGTGCTGTTATTCTATATAATTGGATTTATTGGCTAATAGGCTGCATATAAAATGGAGCTGGAGGTCAGGGTGCAGATTTGTTGTAGACGTCTTTTCTGTCAGTAGAAACAGTTTTATTGCTGGGATTTTGTGACTGTGTATTGTCATAGAGAGGATGAGAGGGATGAGTCAACGGGGAGGTGGGGGATAAAGGGAGAGGGAATGGGGGGGTGGCAGAACTGATTGGATTCTCTACAGACTTCATTAGTTAAAACAAAGCCAGTTGTCCATTTGGGCCCTTTCACAGCCTAATTGATATTGATTTACTGATTTGCCGGGAATGGTTTAAAAGCATGTTTGGAGTTATCTGTGCAGTTTTTTTTTTTATGTGTCTTTCGTATCTATTTATAAAAAATTATAGTATGAAATTTAAAACAACGTGTTGGAACAGTGTTTTTCAGCTATTCCGCCTGTCATCTTTGAATCTTAATTAACTACAGTCTCTTTCTGAGCTTACGTCATGTCACCCTCATCACATTTTTTATGACAAAATTGAACTGAAGAAGATAATTCTTTTTTTCTACCTAATAACCATGAAGTCCTCTAACAATGGCACAAATGAGACTTTTTGTTTCATGCCATCTCCATGATAGCTCTGTACTATAGCATAACTGGATAATGATAGTTATCAGAAATGGTTATTGCTTAGCTAAGTGGAGCTTTGAGATCAATGCCAGTGTTGTTATAGTTGGTACGAAGGAGGTCTTTTCTCATGTTGATGGATGGCAGGCCCGTCTTTAATGTGACATGTTATGATCATATCAATTTGTTCTGCGTTCTCATCGACATCACTTTATTGCCTCTCTGTCTCACAGTCCATCACTCCACACTGTAAATTTAGACTTCAAATGGCACTGTGCCACAACGCTCCATAAAGCAGCCATTTCTCTTCCTTTAATGCTTCCCTCCTCCTTTTCCCACTTATATTCTTCTTGGGTCTACCTTTTTTACCTGCTCTTTTCATAAAATGTTTGCTCAAAAACCCCAGCACATATTTCACATAATTAAAGAAGACATATTAGGCTTTTGGGGGGTACTTATTATTGAACTATAACATATGTAGATATTTGTTTTACTTTTTATTCTTTAAAATAGAACAGATTCATTGATTTCCTGTTCAAAACTAATGCAGAACTAATAGGCTCCACCTTTTTATTGTGAAATATAATCCTAGCAAGCAGCAAATTGTTGCAAACGGCTACGCGACTTGGTGTCTGATTTTTTAGTTTTTAAATTCTCACGTCAAAGTATAGGGGCTAAAATTTGCAGAGCTCTGAAGGCTCGAGTGCAGGACGACACAGGATTACTCACACATACATGAGTAATGCGTGCCATAGTGGGTTAGCGCTGGCCTCTTCCTCCAAGATGACTTTTGCTTCTTGAGTTAGATGGCTTGGGTGCTTTATTTGTGTTACTTCTCCTCACAAGTATATTTATATTGTTAACTATCCCATTAATGGACTTGAATACATGTTTTTTTTTTTTTTGTACTTGAGTTTTGAACTCTTAAGCACTTATGAACACACCTTTTGATGACTCTCCTCTTCACTCTGTGCTTTGACAGACACGAGCAGACAACTTAAATCAAAGAGTTAAGGAATCAGACTGGGATTAACACATAATATCGCACTATTCAAAAGATTAGTGGCTGACATTTCACAGTCTGAGCTACTTCCAGATCTGATGAAGTGGCATTCATGATATTGATTTATTCCCCGCCTGCACTTATTGGTTCTTATTTACATGGATGTTCAGTGCATCTTGATATGGTGGCCTTTTCCGTTCGTGGCACCTTGTCACCCATTGCTTGGCACTAGGAAACCGCCGACCTACTGCCAGGAATGATTGTTTAGGGATGTAAAGGTTATTCATTAAATCTGGAGTTTTCAAAGAGCAGTGGTGCTGAAGACTGGGCGGGAAAGGACAGTACTGATTTCCGTTGCTCAAGAAGACAAAAGCAGGCCGCTGGTATTGAACCTGCTAATGAACGCAACAGATACTTACAATGTTGCCACAAAAGAGCCTTAATCATTTTCAATTATGATAAACTATCATTTCAGCTGAATTATGGCGCACATCCTTCAAGGCTAACAAGGTGCAGGACATGGTCGAGGTTGCCCATTAGTCTCTGTGTCAACACGTTTTATAAAGAGATATGAGCCATGCAGATGAAAGGGAGCATTTGTAGCAGTCCGATTCTTAAATATTCTTTTATCCTTTCACGACTGTGTGCATCTGTCTTGTCCTTTCTTTCGCTGAGCTGTAGTTTTCATTCATAACACTGCACTCGGGGTGAGAAATTAATGAAAAACATATAGTATAATTATTTGATGTTGAACAACCTTTGAATGGAAATCTGGCAAAGGCGTTTACACTGACTACTCCTGGCATGTAGTAGTACTGATTAGCAGTACCTCCACTAACATATTTACCAGTAGGCCAACTACTTATCAGAATTTCTTTCAAATAACAACACAACCAAGCGTGTGGAATAAGCTCTGTACACAGCAGCTGACCAGCTCACTGTGTCTCAAACCTAACAGTCACTTTTATTAAAATCGCAAAACATAAAATAAACAACCTATTAATTAAAGTGAATTCTACCCAATTATTTTTATATGTGGAATACTTCAGTTTGCGGTGCTGTTTTTAATATTTATTATGCCTCAAAATTAGCATTAGGGTTATTGAGACACAAACATCTCTCTTTGTAAACACAGAAATGTAGAAAGTATTCATTTTATTTGTGTAGCGTTTGTCCTCCAGCAGCTCTCTGTCCACTGCCGCATCTTTAAATATTTCTTTATTTTAGCTTGACTCGGCAAAAATATCATAGAGGTAAAATTGGACGGGAAGCGGTGGCAGCAACAGTGAGGTCACCGGGTGCTATTGTGCACAGAGCCAATTGGTTTGTGGTTCAGTGTGACATGCTCATATTCTCTGTTAGTTAACAATAAAGGGCAGACATGACGTGATTCCCTACAGTATATCAGGACATGAAATGGACATTTGAGACAGTATTTCATATAAAATGAAAACAATGTGAGCAATATTGATGATCTTCCATGTACAATAGTTAGTTTTGATTGCGATGTTTAGTTGAAGACATAGGGCTAGAAAACAACGCTCACAAAATGATATCACATTTTCTGGCAACTCTCCCTTCTTGTATTTTTGCCATCCGACGCATGTATGTGATCAAGTTTACTCGCCAAATCAAAATGTTAATACATCTCAATTTAAGCACGACCACTACTAACACACAGGGTTTTGATTGCCCCACATACAAAGCCTGTCATTAGTAATGCATGTCTTCATAACACCAGGCTCATTTGCATGTGTGAGGAGGTCTGGGCTTATTGAGCTGATCTGGGCTGCTGTTATTAAATGTGGAAGTGGGGGAGAGGCAACAGAATGGAGGTCTTTTCTCTGATGGTTGGCTCTTCAGTGAGCTCTGGAGACGCTTTAGCTCTACACTGCTCACACACCTGGAGCTAATGCGTTTCTCATAGCCATTGAATATCACAGGGCAAATGAGGCCTGACATTCTACAACCAATTCTCCATTTTATTCACCCTTTACCAATCAGGTCATTTCTCTGGCTCCAGTTAAATGTCCTCAATATGTCAGTAGCATGCATGAAAGCTTCCACTGCCACAACCTTTGGCTTATGCTTACAGATATTGGATTTCAAATGTACTGTGCAGAATATTCAAATATACATTGTACCCAAAATAATAACGTGCAAATAAGTTTCCATATAACGAACGTACATGTTTTAGTTATATTCTCTTGTATATTGTCTGGCAGCTGCGTAGCCCTCCACAGGATTAAAACCATAGACTGTATATATAAATGGACACCTGGTAGCCGCCACGATCCAAATAGGACGTGATCATAGTCGGAACAATTAACGTTAGAACAGCTGTTTGGGTTAGCTTAATTTCAGCTTAAAATAAAAACCTAAAACAGTCAAGACATCATGCCTCTACCGACGTTATTTCACTTTACGTTGAGAAATCATCACCGCTCTCTCCGTAACCGCTGCATTTTGATCTTAAAATGTTCGTATTAACCCGCTCTACGTGATCCTGGTAGTTTTATTTCGCTTTTGTGTCCGTAAATCAAGATATAAACATTAATAACAGACAAATCAGGCGCCGTCTTTCCCTACCGAACGCTACGGGTGACGTCACACTCGCTTCGTCCGCTTCTTTAAACGTAAAAGTTAAATAGTATTTGACATATGAGCGTTTTCTTTTTGCTTTTCCTCTACCGCTACAACATTATCGCTACATCTCGCATGAGTTTGCCAGGTTTCCAGTGAAGGTTTAGATCCACCACCTGACATCATCTAAAGACTTGGCACACCGTTGACTTGCCCACTCTTCCAAATATATATCCTTCCCATTATGAGTGTTAAAAGAGCCTGTTTATTGGTGGAGGCTGAGTTTGCGCTCCATGTGCCAGGTGGGGTGTGTGTGAATGGCAGGTTGGCAGGTGAGAAGAGAGACGTGTTAAAAAACAGTGTGAGAATGACGCAGATGGGCCGAGGAGCGGTGAGTGGGACGACAGAACACTGAAAATTCTTCTAGGTGCAACATCTCAGCATCTACACTTCCACAATTCACCCACTCTATATCAATGAGCGATTTGAAATACCATTGGGTCTATGATGTAACTAAGACTAACCAACACAGAAATGGTCGCTCCGTTTAGCGTAGTAACCTAACTATCATAGCCTAACGCCTTTCTTGTTTTTAAATTCTTCCATTTCGTGATCTTGATTTGGTTATTGGCGAGTATGTATTAGACGTTGGGAGTACACGGAGTCAGCCTGCCACCTGCTCACTCCTTGCATGGGGCCTCATATTGAAGCTCTGTTTCACGTCTGTCCTGGCCCGGGGCAGGGTGAGACCAGGCGCCCTTCTGCAGTCAGGACGCTCAGCCAAATGTGTCTGTGGTGAGCAGAAGTCTGGCTGCTGTCCACCTGAACATGGCTGCCCATCTGTTTCCATCCCAGTGATCACATCTGACCCATATTTGAGCCCGCTGCTACATACTGATAGTCAAACAATTCACGTTCAGAATCAAAAGGTTTTGTTCACTTTTATGTTGCATTTCTCAGTGCTTCACAATTCTATGTTTGAAATAAGACCATTAAAGTGATGAAGTTGAATCATTGAAGTGAATCTGTGACACTTGGATAACACAATTAGCCCAAATAAAGCATGAACAAAGATTAAATTCATAACAAACAAACATTTGATTAAGAATGATTCACGCTTAATATCTACTTCACTAACACCATCGCCCTTACTCATAACCACGGGCAAGTCTAGACCTTCCTAAAAATATTTCCAGCACCCCTAAAATGAAAATCTTTGTTATCTTATTGAGCTGACTGTTTTCTTAGTCTGAGAGGGTGTCAAACTTAAGTATCCGCGCTGAAATGTCCCGTGTTTTGCAGCCGTATCAGGAGCTTAAACATTTGAATGAGTTGATTTGAGATCGCTCCTCTCTCTCTCTGTCTCTCTTTCCCTCTCTCTCTGTCTTTCTCTCTCTCATTCTCTCTATGCCGACACATCTTTCCTGCATCTGTGGAGCAGTCAATAGTGTTGTGTATCTCGGCTCTAAAACCCGCCTTTCAGCCAACACCTCTGAGTATCTCGACTGTAAGACTTTTGGCACAAAAGTATGACTGCTGACAGACTACAGTTTGGATTAGACCAATGAGAAACACAAGAGTCAGAGCCAGATCAACAGGCGATGTAAGTCACTTTGTATGAATGCAAAATGTTCTACCGTCAACTCCTAGTATTCATGTTTGACTCTCACAGAAAACACAATATAAGATAGGGGGAAATATAAGCGACATAGACTTTTAATTTATACGTATGTTTTAATGAGCCTGCCTATTGAAACTACTACCTGTCTGCTACGATTGACCACAATAAAAAGCAAAGAAACTGACACAACATCAAAACATAGTGAGTGAGAATCCATGTAAGACACTGACGTAATGAAAACCCCTGGCAGATGACAATAAATCTTCATTCAAGCAAGTTCAGTCACAGGAAAAGCAGCGACAGAAGAGGGTCAAAGAGGGACATTGAGAAGAGGAGAGTTTATTTTTTAGTTTGGAATATAGTTTAATACAGTTAGTTTTAGTACAGTTAGGAAGGAAGGACTGTGGAGGACTAAACAAGAGGCCATAGATTACAACGTAGAACTCGACTCAACAACGGATCCAAACAGATAGATTGATATAAAGAAGTGGAGAGAGATGGAAAAGAAAAAGCGTTAGGGTGCACGTGCATGTTTTTTAAGCACCCCTAAACTTGGAGGCCTAGAATCGCCCCCTTATTAAGTAACTAAGCCTGAATCATTCTTATTACACTTTTTTGTTCATTACGAGTTGAGCTTGTGTTCATTCTTGAAGACTAATTATGTTGTAGTTATCATAAAGTGGTACAGATTACTTGATTAACCCAAATATTTTATGTACCCTTAGCACATAAATAAAAATAATATTAGTTAACTCTGCTTAACATTTTTTTTTTTTTTTTTTTTTTCATTTACTTCAAAGGGAAAAATTCAAATTGTATCATATTTATTGGCACTATAGGGCTACTACTCAAAGCATTGTGGGTCACGTACAATGGGACTGATCAATCCACAATATTCCAACAATAATAATAAGGCTCTATTGAGTTACTGCCACCTCGCTCATGGACTGAGGCCTTTAAAAGTATGCATGCACAGTATTTTTTGACTTCTTGATATTTTGTGTGGAAGGATAGCAAATAATGTGTGTTTTTATGTTCCATTTACCCTGCTGTATAATTCATGGCTGGGTGAAAATGGACTGAAGCGTAGAGTGTGCGTGTGTGTAGTGCATGTAGTAGGATAACAGGATGAGCGTTCTGTGGTTGAGATGAAACAGACAAGAGTACGCCTTTGAAATGCAAAGAGCAGTGATCCCATTGGCTTCTATGTACGAGGAGGAGCGAGATACTTTTTACTTTCAAATTTCCTCATAATTCTCAAAATACACAGACACACACACACGCAAAGGTAATTAAAAATAGGATAAGAGTATTATTTTATTTCATTTAGCCGCGTGTGGGTATGCAGAGCACGTCACAGCTCCAGAGGATTGTGGCCAGTGTTGTGCAATGAGTGTAATGGTGGCTTACTCAGGAATGGTGGAGCCCAGGGACCAATTTATTTACATGCAGTGGAAAGAGGAGCAGAGGGTTGGGGATAAAATAAAAAGAGGAAGAGGGAACAGCGGAATTACAGAGAAAACCCAAAGGAATAAGTCACTTCCTCAGCACATCCCAGCGACAAGCCCAATTTAAGTGCCTTAGTCTGATGTTTACTGATATAGGTCATATATTCATTCAGGCAGCTCAATACTTTAGACTTCAACCTTATGGTTTACAGCGCTCATCTCGGTAGATTTTACTTATTGATTTGTGTTTTTCCTTGTTTTATTGTTAAATATAGATGAAATGGGACATGTGTCATTCTTCTGAGTAGTTCTAAGTAGTAGTATGTTGCAGTAAGTCATCCTCTCCGCGCAGTTTCATGTTCTTAAAGGTGTAACTTTTCTGGTTGAGGGTCTGCCACCTGCGTGTCTACATGAAGATTATTGCTTTTCCTGAAATACTCCACTATATAGCATTAAACGTATCAATCAATATGGGATTAAACGTATCTATTTTCATGGAAACAAGCAGGTGACACCACCAGATCAGATCTGTGGAGAAGTGACTCTTCAGGACAATGATACATGTTTTAGAGATATTTTTGAGCAGCGAAAGCACTTATAATGACATAAATGTTACAGAGACATGTTTAATGCCATACTGCGGAACACTCCAGGCAAAATAATGATATCTCCATGAAGACAAGTAGGTGGCAGACTTCACACCAGAAAAGTTACACCTTCACCGACTGTAAATGAAAAAAAGTGAATATTTTTGATTGACTTCAGTCTGACCTCTTTCTTTACACTTAGGCCAGTGTCCGTGATGCATCTGCTCAGATCCAAAGTTGCAGGCTCCAGCTGAAGTAGATGAATGAAACAATAACCTTTTGTTGTTTTCTTGTGTTACAGGCAAGATGCCAGTGACCTCTCCGGACCAATACAAAGGTAATGGAAATCATTCTTCATTTTTTTCACCTCAGACTTTTTCTTCTTATGGTTCAAAGCATGCAGCACATTTTCAACTTGCTGTAGGCCATTCACAAACTTTGTGTTTTGGTTTCTCATATAAAAGTATGGAAAATGTGGGGTGGACAAAGCCGGCAGAAGAGATGGGAAAATGGGTGAAGGGGGAGGAGACGAGGGGGGCCTGTGACAGGGCTCAGATCTGGAGCCAAGACGGGTCATTAAACTAAAGCCCTCAGCGACAGAACAACACATCAAGCAGGAGAGGGGGGAGAGGCTTTAAATAAGGAGAAATCTGAAAATAGTACCACCTATTTCTCATCTGAGGCGCAGATAACAGAAGGACCGATCTCTGAGCAGTCGTCTCTGCCCCACGGCCCCTCTCTCAAACACTCACACAGACAAGGCTCCCATCTCCTTCATTAAGCCTCATTACGACATTTTTTTTTATCATACAATCACAAATATCCTCTGCATTATAACAAAGCATTAACAAACATTGCCGTTTCTATGAAAAGCTTCAACTATCTCTTTAAAAGGATTGCAAATGAAATGCCCTAATAATAAATTGCCTCATTAACATTTATGACCTCCATAATGCAGGCATTAGCTCAGATTATTAAATATTTCTTATTTTAAATTTAGAACAGTCTGGAAGAGATCAGTCGTCGCTTCAACCCAGCCGAAGGGAATTGCGAGTTTTATTTTTGTTATGCGTGCTGGATATGAAGGGCATCTGTCAAAAAACCAAAAAAGAACCCAAAACAAACAAGAATACAGGGTTATACATACCCAAAAACGGGGAAAACCTGGTCCCTCTTTGGTAAAATTAGATCCAGCATGTTATAATCAATCATTTTGGGTTTTTGAGTAGTGCCTTTTACCATATTGAGTTTGTGGTCCAAAGCTTTGTCCTTAAGCATCAAACACAAATATGTAAGTGGCCTAATAATGCTGATACAGTTTCTACTCCATACAGAACAATCCTATAACCAAAAAACAAAACGCATCAGTGTGATGAATGGCCTATTGTAAGGGGAGCGTTTGCCACTATTTCATTATACAGTGAAATGAACTGTGTCTAATGGGAAGTAAGACCTCCATTAAATCTTATGGTGTAATATAGTATCATCAGAACCACTGTTATGCCATTGTAGATTAGGTTGTGTCAATTACAGGTGCAAAGAAAAAGAGAAGTTGTCTATTTTTTTTTTAACGTTTGTCGCCCCTAGACAATAGAATTTGGACATCGCTTTTTATCTTTAGCTTCCAAAGATAAAAAGCACTGGAACAGACAGTATAATCAGTGCTATTAGCGAGATTGTGCTGAATTTTAACAAGACCTTCCTCAACTTGTCATTGTTTTTCTTTTGCTACACCTGACTCTTTTTACTGGCACACACAGCAGGTAAATCAGCTCAGATCAAAAGAAAAACACAGCAAAGCATGAGACGCCAGGAGAGATAAGAAAAGGAAAAAAAACGCCTGGGATATGGGTGAAAAAAAAAAATAAGTTGATGAGTGTAGTTGTGAATAATTAGGCAAAATAGTTTAGCTTTTGTTTTTCTCTCTGATTGGGGAAAATATGCAAAGGCTGTGTCTGCCGCATGGGCACACACAGATAGTAATCCGCCACACAACACAAGAACGGTATTTGTGACATTTGTCGACGAGCCCCCCAGAAAAAGAGAGAGAAATGGAGAACTGGGTGTATAATTTGATCCAGTGTTCTCCTTCTTTAATGAAGCTCTCTGGGGGCTTGACTGACACCCCGGTCCTTAGTGGTGTGTTTGGGGGCAGTAGGAAAGTAGAGCTACTAAGGCGAGGAAAAACAGGAATGGCGTGTTCCATGTGTGAGACAGGGTAAAAGTCAAGATAGCGGCAGTTTGTTCCACCCCTGTGCCAACCAACAAGTAGACATTTTTCTCACCTAGGCCTGTGACGATAACAAATTATGTGTGATATATTGAGGAAGAAAATACAGACAATAAATGATAATACTGAAAATAATTTATGGCTTAAATATTATTACATAGCCAAAAAATAACCACAAATTTCCCAGTAGTAAAAAAAAAAAAATGTACCCACGATAAATATTGACCCCAAAAAAAAAAAAAAGTTCCAGGTTTTATGTATTGAATGATAAGTCAATATAGTCTTTATCATGACAGGTCTACTTACACCTGCCCACGTTATTCTGCGATCAATATGGCGTTAAACTGAAGAAAGAATACTACATCTCCACAAGCTACAGACGCCATTCCTCAAAACGTGTATTGGCTTGTTTACGAGATATTATGTGTACCATAACTGCAGCAGTAAACATACAGGGTTCTAATGGTCTGACTGAAAGCAAAGGGGGCAATCAAGGCGACGGAGGAAGACTTGAGCCGGAATGGTGTGATGAAGGGTGTGAAGTGAGCCTCAGTGCACATGTAATTGCAGTCTTTGTGTCGATAATGTGCTTTGAAAGTGCACAGCTGATAATTAGCAAGCATGGCTCTACAGATGCCTTTCACTATTGGTCATTATGAAGCGCAAACCTACTATTGGCTCTGACATGACCTCCCGAGACACACAGGATGCCACACATGTGCGCACTAACCTCGTACAAAGATACATAAATTGGCTCAAATAAGCATTGATTAGTGTCTGAATAGAATCGGCGCAGCAGTGGAACAGATACAAAAGCTTCTCTAAAGGCCTCAAGTTCCTTTTTTTGGCACTGGCACTTCTAGGTGTGTGTATGCGGGTGTACTTCCTGTTTACCAAGCCCGACACACACCACGGCAAAGACTATAATTATGGAGACTCACAATGTGATATTCGGGTACAGTGTGTCCGCTTGACAACAGCAGTCCCCAGCCGCAGCTCCTGCTAATCGGGCTGTTTCTGGCCTTCCCTGCTCTTCCCTGCTTTTCACTTGGAAATATTTATGAGCACAACAGGCTTGCAGCAGGCACAAGACAACAACTGGAGTATCCTTCCCCCACAGTGATGACAGCTATTAGTGTTTAAGGCCTCTTTCTGGGCTCTAATTTATCCCCAAGTGCAAAAAATATCTGGGAAGTGTACAATAAAATACTTCGGGTCAGCGCAACAGGCTAAAATGTTACTGACGTGTGCAATAGATTGGTGAGCTTTGCATTTTACAGTGCAACCGTGTCAGTTGTCTAGAGGATATTTACTCCCATGAGGTGCATCTTAACTTCATTCATTTCAGTCTAGCACTAATCAAATATAGACTAGACTAAAGTATCGTTTTTAATGTTTTGCAAAGTCCTACTGTATACTATTTTATACATAAAACAGTCATAGATGTAGTAACTAGGCCTGTCTCGATAACATATTTTGAAGTTTGATATGCTGAAGTAAATATATAGAGTAGACAAGTGTTATTTTGAATCTTTTGCAAAGGCATTAGACCAAATACTATATACCAATTATATACAGAAAAGAGTCATAGATGTAGTAACCAGGGGCGGCGCCAGACATTTTCGACTGGAGGAGCTAAGGCGGCACTAAGGTCGTCAATGTGGGTGCTCACTTAAGCGCCTTTTAACAACTGTTTTAAACTAATTTAAGCCCCTGTAGTGATTTATAAAAACCTAATGTGTTATTCTTTATTTTATTGCAGTCTCATTTTGAACACCATTTGAGCATTTTTTTCGAAATTGGATGTGGAAAGGGGGGCAAAAATCCTTGAGGGAGCTATAGGGCTACATCAGTCATTCTAGGGGAGGCTCGTGCCCCCTCATGGCCCCTCCTGGCGCCGCCCCTGGTAGAAACTAGGCTAAAGTAAATGTAGATAATCGATAATACTGAAACTAATTTATACCACTGACACAACAAACTCAAGAGCAGATTTAAACCACACAAAAAAACTACTCTAAATCTACAATATTGTTAAAAAATCATGAGCTGCATTAAAAAAAATAGCAGAATGAAACACTTAGTACATAGTTTGCGTCTGTAATGAGCCATAAAAGTTATTCATTCAACATTTTCCAGCTTAAATCTTAAATACATTTCCCAGCAGTGCAAAGAAAATGCACACATGATAAACACTGACCTCTAAAAATATTATTCCAGTTTTCATATGTTAAACGATACATTGATATAGTGATTATTGCGACAGGTCTAGCAGTAACGTTTCAGCTATTACAAGAGTCTCATATAAATAAACCTTTATGTGACCTGGTATTAGGTGAGAGCTGGAATTAGTTCTGCTGGTGTCATGCTCGCTGTTCATTCATTTTTTATGCACACACATAAATAATGAAGCAGTGCTAATGATGGAGGGGCTGAGGCGGTGTGGGGGGTGATGGACTGCCCGTGGAGAGTTGGCTGGACATTTAGATTCTCTCTTAACCCTGTTCCTCACGTTAGGTCTGCCCGTCTCTTAGGAACGAGTTTTCCACATTCCTTACATGGACATGTGCAACAGCGGCCGGAAAGCGAACTTGCGTGAGTCATAAAATTGAGCTTGGACATTTATAGCTTGGATTTGAAGATATGTCGACTGTTTTAGCTCAGGAAAAATGTAAAAGCATTCATTTAAAGAAGTATTCTCTAAGTAGAAATGATAGGTGTTATGTTTGAGCATGTGCATGTGACAGGTTTTCATGTATTTCTAATTGTTAGTTGGATTAATGCGGGCCATATCTTGAAAAATATTTGACACGGAGGGCCAGTGGTCAATACAGTGGATAATTCAGATGGTGCATTTAACATATTTTTGACTTCATACTTGAAATATTAACATGCAACGTGATGTTATTTAGGTTATATTGGTAGGATTACTCAAATTTGCCATAAAAATACTGATTATGATCAATTGGGCCAGTTCACGTGAAGGTCTGGGGGCCAAAAAAAATTGGTCTGAGGGCCGCATTTGGACCCCGGGCCGCAGTTTGGACACCCCTGGATTAATGGGATCATACCTGTGGCAAGTGTTAATACATTTTACACGAAAAGTAGTATATTAAAAAAGAATCGGAAAATTTCAAAATACAGGAAGTGCCTGATTCGAAACAAAATATAGATGACATAAAGGAATTCATCCAAACAGAACAGCGTTTCATAAAAGTCAGGTTAAACACATCCCTCTGGCAGTTGGAACAGTTTATCCTGTGTCAATATATTAATAACTACTGCATAAATGACACAAGCTTTGGTCCTGTACAGTTTTGCCTGCAGTGTTTTATTATGTAATTATGACAGTGAGGTTGTAAAGTAGTTCTTCATGTAGGCTGCAATACAGATAACATATTTGCGCTGATGATTTTGGTGGTACAGAATGACACGTGGAGATATTTACATTTCCACATTTTGTTTTGATGGTCCACACAATAAACCGCAATCATGGTGCATCTATTATGTTGTGCAGTGCTCATAAATGAATAAGAACCCCTCCATTATATTGCATTTTATTCAGTTCCTCTCCACATGCATGAGCACATCCACATTGTCACTTCCCATTGTCACTGTCCATTGTCCAGAATCAGTGTTGATATAGAAAAAACACATTTCTCATATACTTCCACATTGCGCAGGCACTGACACACACACACACTCACACACACATAGACACGCATCTCTCCTCTATGCCCCAGGGTGCTGTGGGATGGCAGTCTGTTCTCATCCAGCTGATGCTCCAGGAGGGGGAGATGTGGGTGGGGGTATTGTTAAACTCAGTGTGGAGTTTTCATGTCATAGTGAGGATTATTATAGTACTGGCAATTATGTTTATTGTCCCTTTATGAACTGTGAATGCAATTATACACTGATGAATGGTGTTTGCTGCTGTTTTCTTCTTATAATACTGAATTCATTCTATAGATGTTTTTCCCATAACAAAACAACTTGCACACATTTCATTCTTAATGCCATAGTTCAAATGGTCTTGGATGAAATCTAACTACAATGTCGTGTACAATAATAGGAAAAAGTCAATAGATATCTCAAGCATGATTATAATCGTTATTGTTTAAGTCTGTCAGTTTATTTCTTTGATTTATAATGAATTTTTTCTGAAATTTACCAAAACCTCCATTTGTATATTTAACCATAACTGCAAACTTTACACATTTGCTTTTGTTTTTCTGCTTGAATTTGTCAGAAAGTCAGTGTTACTTCATTACTTCATTAGCTCACTCTCACTCACGGTTGCTTGCAGCTATTTCATACAACTGGTATTATAGTAATTGCTCATTATATCATTGTATATTGTAGCACGGCAGTAGACAAAAGCGTAATGTTTTTGGTTTTAATCACTCCAAGAAAACACGACTTTTCCATAACAACTGCATTGCATACAGAGGCCTCATTTCGTTCTTATCTATTATATCACCTTATTATCTCGTATGGATATAGCATTCCTGTAGTTGTGTATATGTGTGCGTGTGTGCGTGTGTGTGTGACTGTGCAATGCTATGGGGAAAACTCAGAGAGACAATTTTTTCCCCCCATTTCTCTGAGAGGCTCCAGATGGCTGAGAGACAGGTGAGCCAATTAGCGAGTCTCTCTACACAGCAGCACCGCCACACCAGCCGAGCACGACAACCAGTGACGCGCATAGACACATACATGTACACAACACACACACTCGCACACAAAACACCGCTCATGACTACGCTTTAATGTTAACATCATGGCGCACAATCTCATAGCCTATCAATACGCTTGTCACCGGCACATCAGTATTGTTATGTTTTTCAAAATAGATTTCACAATACACCATGACAGCGGGAATCATGACAAATGAGTTTCTAATTTTAGCGTAGTATTAGTATTATCATTGCCGCGTTACTGCATCGACACTGTCTATAGTGTGGCCCATTATGCATGTTTTATACGACCCAGAAAACAGGCATAATAGGCAGATTTCAATTGATTTGCGTGTGTATTCATTTACTTTTCCAAGGAGCCAAAAATATTTCAGCGAGCCCTGTGCCATGTTCATTATAATTCTAATGAAGTCGGAATCTCCACAAAAGAGGGAAAAGAGAGCGACAGGAAGACGGCAAGCCTAAACAACAACAAAACAAGCTCTTTCTCTCTTCATTACTCCTGCTCTCCTCTCCTCTGTGTCGTTTTGTTTCAACGCTGAGTAGCTGAAAAAAAAAAAGAAAAAGAAAAAAACGCCGAAATTTTTGCTGTTAATGAGCCATCAGCCACTGTGGAGAACACACCTGACCCCGAGCACTTCTTCTAACGCTGTGTTTGTATATTTTACCCAAATGCAAACAGTCCTATCCACATTCGTCATTATAGATGCCACCTGCGTCTTTGTATTTTTTCATTTTTGTTAAGGTATAATTGAGCAGCCATGACAGCAGCTTTCCCCACTAATGGAAGCGGACAAATTAATCTCCCTGTTGAAAATCTCCAAATGGGAACAGAACCATGCACAACCACCACCGTTTTCCCCCAAAATATCCATGAATTAACGTCAAAGTCATTGCTCAAATACAATTTCGAATTTTGATTAAAACATGAACAAAATCTAAATAAGTCATAGCGTGTGTGGAAACTAGGGGGCAGTGCAACAAAAGACTCTAAAGATATAAACTGGTCTAATTATCTAAAAGAAAAACACAAGCCCAGCATTTTGCAACTAATTAGGTTAATTGGCATCATTTCAGAGATATCACTGGGAATAAAGCAGCATTTTAAAAGAGCACAGTCCGTAATATTTGTATTGGATTGCAGACGATTGATGCTCTAATGGTAGTTTGCTCTAAATCTTTTGGGTCCTCAATCAGCACAGTATTAACTTTATTATAGTCAGCACTGGAATCCTATGTGGATAATTGCAATATAAACCTCATCAATAAATAATTCCGTTGCTGAAATGGCTGGGTAAATATTCATAATGTGTTTTTAAACTGAAAAAAATTACTTAAAATAGGCTAATCCTCCAATTTGACCAAAGTTCAAGCTTAAGATTTGGAGGTGGTCAGAAAGCAGAGGACATATTTCGTGTTCCCTTGTGCCTTGGCTAATAAATGGACTATCTACGGATCATCTCAAAAAAATATTTAAAATGTCAACTTTATAATGTTAACTTTCTTCCTAGATTGCTATGTTTGATCTTTGTGCAAAATGGAGAACATTAGATTTTGAAAAATGCTTTCAGCTTACAATTGCCACTTTACTACAGTCGATTTTCTGACCACTAATCATTTCAAGTGCAATTCAAGTCAGAATGATTATACCGTACATGTCCCATGATATCTCACTTTAATACTCTTTAAATGTTAAGAATGGAAGGATATCATTTGCTTCCCTTACGCTTTACAAATGGACCTGTAGGGGAAAATCGCACCGTTTAAAATTATTCACATGGAATGAAATTATGATGGCTGCATTTTATTTCACATTTGTTCTAAAGTAGGAGCATAATGTTTAATGTAGAAATATGGTGAGTGAGAAAGTGGGCATATGTCAGCCTATATTTTTCCCTCTAAATTGTTCCTAATCCTAGAGGCATTTTGCCTGTAAGCCCGCTCTGTGGGTGACCTCCAGGGAAGATTGTTTCTGCTGTTAGAGTACAGAAGAGTTGATTAGGAGCCAGCACAGGGGCTTTGTTCTAAGCATATGCCCGTCCTTGGCTTTGGAGTAGGAGAGGGGGCTAAACCAGGGTGAGCGAGAGGAGATAGTTGAAACACAAGTCTTATCGGTTCCTTGGGGTCTTCATACTTTCATTCCAGATTGTCTTGGTGACCTTCTGGCCCGCTCTAGTTCATCCTGACCCATGCCCGCCTCACTTGTTTACTGTGCAGTAATGACATTGTCAGCAGAAACAATACATCCGCTTATCAGGAGGTGTCCACCACAACGATGGTTGAATGACAATGTACAAGGGAGGAATGGGTCCTCTTGTCATCTCTAAGTCTATTGAGGCACACTTTCTTTGTGCCAGTGGAAGATAAGATGAATTCTTCATATTGTGGGCTAATGGCAGAATGTTGTATCAAATGTGTTTTTTGTTTTTTTTTCTTTACATGGTATTCTCTGTCTTTTCTTTTAAAGTGCAGAGTTAAGCATTTGGACCTGCTCATTGTGAAAAAAAAAATCTAAATAATTTATGTTTTGGTGCATTTCCTTGCTCTAGAGGTGGTAAAAACTGAACAGTGAAAGACAGGAAGAAAGCCATATTTTTCTTCTGATTTTTCTGGTGAACGTGATGAGCACGCTGAGAAGAGAAAAGAAGTGAGTGAAGAAGAAACAGAGCTGAAAGAAGTCAACCCTCAGCAGTTGCTCGACTGGAGAGGGGCCTGAGAGGTGGCTTCAGACTTTTGTAATCCTCCTTTTATTAAAGTTAAGCCAAGCTCAGCAAAATGCCGGCTCACAGACAGAACAGCGCCGCTCACAACTGCCTGTTTTAGGCCTCTGTCAGCTTACATGCAGATCTGCCTCATTGTCAGTGGCCCAGGCCCACCCCTGCCATTTGCCAGGCCAGTAAGCCGCCAGTCAATTACAGCCACATCCAGGCCCCTGCCTGCGGCACTGTTGTTCTGCACACTTTGAGCACACCCAGTCAAGCCCCAAGTCTTTTGATCCTGTCGGGGTCCCGGCCTCTTGTTTGGCACATAAATCTTCCTGCACCATCACTGAGTACTGCATGTTACCATGACAACCCCTTTACATCACTTAGTGCCCCCTGTGCAGCCACTGGGCACTGACCTTTCACTGTCAGAGAGTGTTAGAGAGAGAGAGAGGATGGCATGGAGAGGGGTGTGCTGGCCTCAAACTGCATAATGTGATTAGGTCATAAGAAGGTAAACATTCTTAAAAAGTGAATAGTTGCTTTGAATCACCTCAAGTTTCTGCACGTGTCTGTTAGTAACTGAAACAACAAAAAGAAAGAAACATGTAGAGGTCAGAAGGTCTTAGGGCAGAAAAAGTGTTCAGTCCTATACATTATTCAGCCATTTTAGATTGTATGGCTTAAAATGATGTGTATATTTATGGCTAACAATTAAAAACTGTTAACATGCACTTCCAATTAATGGTGTGAATGATACAAAAATAGAGTAAAACAGTGGATATTTTGATGTTGATGAGAAGCATAAAGGTAATTCAAGGTCGCTGAAGTGATCGGAATATGACCAGGCATTTCCTCTATTGTTAGATATCCAGATCCCTTGTTAGGTATTTGAGGAAGCTGCACTTGGCACACTGTGGACATGGGGTTGCCAGAGTAACCTCCGGGTCGTGTCTGGCCGAGCCTCTGCCATATGTCCTCTAATGTCCAATGGTAGCTTTTGCCACAGAGGCAGGGAGCAGGTGGAAGAGGCACAAACAGACAGATAGCAGCTTTTCACAGAGCTTCATTGTGGAGGAAATGGATTTAGAGGAGAATGGATTTGAAATTGCTCAGTTGTTACATGAAATGGAACACCAAGGGCAAGTGGACTGGAGAGTGTTCAGACAGCATGTCGAGCATGAACATATTAGCCGGAGTTTTATTAGTTACACAGATAAGATGTGCTCAAGAAGTGCATTCCTGGTTTGAATGAAATTTTGGTTTGTTTATTAATGTTGCAATGAAAGGTTGTGGTTATCTTTTACTTTTGGATACTCAGTGGCTTCACAATAATTGCATATTTCATTCATTACGTCAGTGTGTGCAGTGCGCTGGACGTTTATCCACCATTATTGACCATTGTTTTGCACACTGCCCGTGAGTAAATATTTGTCACCCTCGCATGCCTGAGATCTGTTTTGGATCCGACAAAGAGCAATGAGAGGCCAATCTGATTTCCATGGCAAACAACAGAGGTGGAAATGGAAAATTAGGTTAGAAGTTAGTAAAAGAGTCCTCTGAATTTCAATGCCAAAGCCCACTAGATCATTTTAGGGATTTTAATTTCAATGTGTTTTTCAAAATGCAGGTGTTTTTTTTGGAGACAGACAATTTTTGCCCCATATGCCAAACATTCTAATGAAGCTCACGTACAATCCATAATCCTAACTATCCCCACCTGCCAGCTCGCCGCAAACGCACACTTAACAACACAACAGGCAGAGATAGGCATTGTGCACAGGCATGCGCACAATATGTACTAATGAAGCTGTTTTGCACTCCGCTCTTTTTTGTCCCTGGCTCAGCGAAACATGCATAAATCATAATAAACAAAGAGATGAATATTTAATCAGCAGTTCCCCGGCTGTGTCTTGAGTCCCAGTCTCCTGTGGGGAGAGAAGCTGTGATGTGGCACGTACATGGAGCGGGCAGAGCTTCCTTTGGGACAGACACTCACTGAGACATGCCTGTCCACGAGGCTTCTTTCTGGCTCTGACATGCTGGACCCAGCCCCTTGTCCCTGGAGGAGAGGCTTTGGGCCCAGCCAGGTGAGAGGGGGGTGACAAATTAAAGATGCTCCAGGTCTTTATGCAAAATAAGACACTTGGTTTCACTGTTACCCTGCAGGTGGTGTCATGTGGCAGCTCATAAAATTGCAAACTCATTGCACATACACACTTCACAGTTTCCAGAACATTCTTGAGACCTGAATCTCTCAAAAAATCCTTCTTTCCTTTTGGTACATAATAAAAAACATGCATTCACTTTAATTTTTAATAGCATGTGCATGCTGTTGGTACATGGGTATTATAGTGCCTATGGAGCATCTGACACAAAAACAGCTCTGGCCTGAACTGGGATTTAACCATCAACTGTTTAATAACCACTATACCACTGTACAGGAACAATTATGGAACTTGAGATACAAACGTTTACTTTCTCACATCTGAATTAATGTTGAATTAATCCATCTTTGGTTTATTTTCACTGAGAGTTGCAAGTGCTGCTAATCAATTTGACCAGTGAGTTTGACAGTTAATAGCCGGGTTTGATTTTAATGAAACATTTCACCGACAAGCACCTGCTCCACCTCCTTATTTGGGCTATGGATCCTAGAGTGATGTTGATTGGTGGCTTAGTCCCGTATAATGCAGAGCCAGACCCAGTGGATGTGCATATAGTCCAGTACAAGCCCAGTTACATGGTCTGCTGTAGCTGTAGCATTAGGCTACAATAGGAGCACAACATAACAAAGTGAGCTAAGCTGTCAGAAGGGATTACTACAGCCAGGCAAGCCAGTGTGGTCTCCATGCACTGCTCCACTACCAGACAGTCGAAGAAATCATATTTATATACACATCTCATTAATATCACAAGCAAGGATGTGATGATAACCAGTATTAAGGTATATCGTGGTATTAAAATGTACTAATACTGTCATTTATTTGTCTGGATCTGTGGAAAAGCAGTGCTCCTCACAGTGATGCTGTTTTAAGTCTCTTAACGTGTCCTCGATGTGGTCCTTATGTCTGCACTGTATCCTCTGCTCCCTGCTTGACCTTCGCTTGCACTCTGCCTTGTACCGCAGTGGACCACGCTATGGAGCACCTATGTGAACCTGTAAACACACATGGAGTTATGGGAAAACATGTTAGCCTTTACATTGAAAGTATAGCACAAATTCAGAGCCGATATAGTGTCCGTGTATCAGACATCTATATTAAAGAAAGGAGGCATGCGCTCAGGCTGTGACAAATGGTTTCCCACTGCATCCACATGATACGTCGACTTCACTCGTTGACTCACGTACACACGCTGGCGTACTCTTAAATTTCATGCATGTACTAAATATGTAACAAGAGCCAAGGGTATGTGAAAAACCTGTTGTGTCTTTCGTGCTGAGAAAATTCCCTCTTTGAAGCTACAATTACACTCAATGGCTGTGTATCGAAAGTGAAAATAAAAAGCATAGGGCTTTCTAAAAGGCGTGTTTGAGAGTGGCACCTCACATCGTCATCCTCTCTGTTTTCTTCTGCAGGTTTTTACTTCCTCAAACTTGTCCAAATTGCTCAGAGGATGAAATGCTGCTTCTGTGTCCACTTTGTTTGGCTGCTCGCTGGCCAGATGGACACAGGTACATGACGTGGACATGAATGGCATTACGTCATATAAACCCATGTAGGTAATTGATGAGCAGAAGCACATTATTGGCTAAAATTCCTAACAAAACCCAGTGATTCTATAATTTTATTTGGTCAAACTATATCGCAAAAGCCTAAAGTAATTTCTCCATAATATTTTAGTTAATATGCTTAATGCTTTTTTGCCCTGATATTAATTGATCTGTGTTTGACCAAATCTCTACACACCAAAGTACAACGTAACCAAGGAACTACATATCATTGTTAAGCATTATAAAATACGCAACTCCACATTATACCATGATGCTGTGGTCTTTTTAGGCATTGGAAATTTCATAGCAAGCATAGGAAAATTACCAGAACGAATGACTAGAAAGAATATTTACAGATCTAACCCTGCAGAGCAAAAAGGAAAAGCCAATGGGGAAGTGGAAGATCATCAACAGTACAGTAACTTTTTAGATTTTCTGTAAATATCCAAACTTCTTTTAGCCTATTTTGCCTTTATAAATTACCAGTATGTTTGCTCTCAGAATCAGAAAAAGTTTTATTGCCTTTATCAGTGAAGAAAATTCTCAAACTTCGGAATTTGCTTTGGCAATACTATGCAACATAAGACAATGAATAATAGTAGTAAATATAAACTGTGATAAAATAAAATAAAGCCATGGCGACAGTAAGATGTTAGATAAAAATATACTTTGACTAAATATAACTAAAATCCTCTATGCCCTTTAGATTCATTTTGATACTTTTGAAGCACTTGGAGCGCTTTCTGGGATGGCGCCCCCTTGCTGCTAGTGCTGGGTCCACATGGGACAAGCAGCTGAAGGGGAGCGCTGTAGATTTCCTGACCCAGATGCCTCACCCCTCCTGAGGATTCTTACATGCATCTGCAGTGTGCTACTGTTGAACAACTGCCTGTGTGAGCGTGTCCATGAAGTAGGAGCTTACCGGGGTCTATGTGCTGCCTCATCCCTCTATTTAAGACACCTGACGTGAGGAGGACTGATCTGACCCGGACTACTGCTCTCTGCGGTCTGTTTGTGCTAGGGTGACCGCATCAAATTGTAGAAAAAACAGGGTCACGTTGTTGCATGTGGTGATGGACTTAGGGAAATTTAAGATCATAGATAATTACTGTACAAACAACATATATTTTTTTTAGATTTTTATCAAACATAACCTTAGACTGTATATAAATCAGGGGTGTCAAACACATTTTCACCAAGGGCCACATCAGCAAAATGGCTGCTCTCAAAGGGCCAGATGTAAAATAAATCAAACTACTTTTTTAACTTGTGAATAAACTGTTTCTGTATTTATTACTTATTCAAGTTACAAATATTTCATATGTATTTGCCTAGATGTAAAAATATGGCTGTGTAACTGTGTATTTCCTGTTCAAATTACTTTTTAAGGCCATCATACCTTTTAATTTACCCTGTCGAGGGCCACATAAAATGATGTGGAGGGCCATATTTGGCACGGGGGCCTTGAGTTTGACACATGTGATCTAAATGGACATACAGTAGCTAACCTGCTAGCTGCCACATTCCAAGCAGCTCTGACTGACATCGTTGCTAAACCAGCGTAGTGGGTGGGAAAGGGGCGTTACCTTCAACAGCCTCGCTCCGGATTGGCTGTTTGGTTGCTATGATACTTACGGTTGTAATTCCAAATATGGCAGTCAGCTTCAATTTTGCCCCCGTAACTGCTAGCCTCGATGAGCTTCATTCGACTGCGGACATTACGGGTGACGTCGCGCTCACTTAGTCCACTTGTTTATACAGTCTATGATTGTAACGCGCAGAGGGAGATTGGAATAGCAACAGCAATCTATGTAAATCTCACGAAGAAAAGGTGTCCTACGAGGCCTACAGCTCTGCGCAGGACGATCAAAAGAGAGACAGGTGCACCCTAGTTTGCGCATATCCAGTAATTGCACTTTTTAGTTTTTATTGTGACTGTAACTGTCTCTTATTCCGCTTCCTCGCTCCTTTTTAAACAGTTATCTATAGCCCAGCAGCCAGTTCTAACAAATATAAAGATAAGGCAGTTTTTCCTGTCATTATTTTGGCAGCTTTGACCTCACAAAAACATAATCAGTCTCATTTTTATTTATACACATGATACAGCGGTTGTTTTCTTCCCATACCGATTTCCATACTTGTATTATTCCTCCCACAGAGCATGAATATGGATTCTTGTTGGCGGCTCAGTGTCAAGTATTGAGACTTTTTAACTCTAAATTACAATACTGCAAGTTTTTAAGACCAAAAACTCTCCTCTGGAAAACTATGCACTTCAGTAACAACAAATACTAACCTATCGACCTATGTTGTCCCAAACCGAAACACAAAATATAGAAATAAGTAATTAATAATGAATACATATGCGGCATTGTATATGTATTTTTTTATTCTGCCCTACATAATAAATCATGTTTCTATTTACTTCTTCATCCAGGAGTTAATTTGCTTTGTGATTTTTCAGCCATAGCACTATAGTGTAGTGTAGTGTTTGTGGAGCTTGGGGCCTACGCCATGTTAGATTTAAACGCCTGAGTGGTTGATATAATCTGTGATGTCAACACTCAATATTTTCATTTCATTTTACATTTCTCACAGTCCAGCAGAATACACCATCACGAATGCTCCTCTGAAACAAGAGGCAGGCAGAGCTCTCTCTTTCTGTAATTGAAAGCATATCCTTCCCTGCACTTGAGGAAAAGTAGAGTTTATTTAGGTATAATTGGGCTGCTTCAATATATTATTTGGAAAAGAATTCAAGAACAAACCTGATTTTTTTTCCCCTTATTGGACTATTTGAAAGAATTCTATTAAACGTAATGCCTTTAAACACTGCTAAGCGCTTACAAATCAGTTTCTGTTAGCCTTTCCCTTGTCATTTTTACAGCAGGGCTACCCATCCTCTCCCACCCCTCTCTCTATATTCACATCTAATGGTGTGGAGAATATTAGTCTGCTATTAAAGATATGACCCACAGTTTGGAGTCATTGCCTCTTCCTCCCATTACCCCTTTGATGGGTCAGGCCAATGGGCTTTAAAACGGCTTATTCCATCCCCTCCCCTATCTCCTCCGAATGCCTTTGTGAATGGGGAGGGGAAAAAAAAAAAAACAGGCACAAAGAGAGCTCACCTTGTCTCCACTACAACAATTTAATCTGCAGAGCACCTTTTCAATCAAAGCGTGTCAGCCGGGGCCTCCTCCAACACGACTTTCATACAATGCATGGACACACACGTATAGGAAGTGGGGCTGGGCAAATAAATCCCACAAACAAATCGATAATGGCTCAGGTGAGGGGATCCATTGGTTCTCTCCTCGCTATCATGTCACCTTGGATAAAGATTCTTTATCCGGCCATTGCACATTTGGAACATTTTGTGAAGGCTGTCTTGTAGAGCAAAGTTGATCCAGTTTCATTCTCCTTTAATAATAAGAAAGCAAATAAAGCGGTGGCACTTTATAATACGCTGTGATTAGCCATAATGAAGCTTAAAGAAAGATTTTATTAAGAATTACTCAATACTTAATTAATAAAACAACCTCTTACTTAAAGGTCTTATCTTACGCAAAATTGATTCTGGTGATGTTTAAGTCGTGTTAAAATGTGTTACCTTTTCAAAAACATACAGTGGTGGATGAAGTACTCAATTTTGTTAGTTAAGTAAAAGTACAGATACAAAGGTAAAATAATACTTAAGTAAAAGCAAAAGTATCACATGAAAAAATCGTACACCTGTTTAAAAGTGCACTTGAAGAATAAAAAGTAAAGTATTTAGCACAACTGATATTGATTAAAAAAAAAAAAAAGATACATATTTTGGTCACAGTAACAATACGAATCAATTTCTTCTTTTTTCGTATAAATTTTGTGCATTTATTTTTCTCGATGCTTGAACTTGAAAACTTTAGTCAGGATGTTACCATGACGATGGTAAAAAACAAAACCCTTCAAATCATATGAACAGTGCATTTTCTTTTTCAGTCCAGTCCAAAAATACCTGCTCTCAAAAGGTAACCACTTTAAAATGTCCTTAAGTAAAGTACAGATACCTCAAAATTGTACTTAAGTTCAGTGCTTTACTTTTACTTTGTTACTTTCCACCACTGAGAACACACCTGGAGTTGTGTTTTGTTTCATTCACACATGTTTGAGTAACCTTTTTTATTAGTTTGTCTACATCTCCAATGCTCAAAATGCTCTGTTCCACCTTGTGATGTCATGAAGCTGTAGTTTTACGGTTTTTTTGTTTTCCAGGGCTGAAATTATCCACATGAGTCTAGTAAAGGTGTATGGAGTTTAAAACACACAGTTGAGCACTTCCTGTATTACCACATGACATCACAAGGTGGAACAGAGTGTTTTCTGTTTGAGAAACGTGTGAATGAAACAAAACACAACTCCAGGTACGTTTTTGATGAGGGAACAACATTATAACATAGATCAGTGGATTGAATGACAGCGAAAACAGCGTAATATGGGCCCTTTAAGTAGTTATTTTACCCAAATTGTTCAATAATAAAATAGATTCTCATTATGATTTAAGTCTTTCATCATGCTTCATTATTGCAAATTGTGGTGTGGTTACTATAAAGCGTCACTATTAATATTTCAGTTTACACCACTGTATTCAGGTAACTTAAAGTGACTTTTATCATGTTATTGGCGTGTAGTACACTGTAACACTCCTTGTATTGCCCAAAACATGTTCAAAGTGATGCAACGTTTTACAGTTTGATTCTTCTTGCATAAGCCAAGGATAAACCTGTGCCTCATAATCACCGAATAAGTCAACAGTCTCTCGTTCTGACTTCCATGGGGTTCTGGAAGTGATTGTAATTGACATAAACATGCATGGATTTCACGTGTAATGTGATTTATTTTGCCAGAAAAAAGCAGGTGACTTGTTGGGTTATATTTAAGTAAAACCTTGATGCCCGTAGTCACTTTTGTTTAGAAGGTAGATGAAAAGAGGAATGTGAAAATGCATGAATCTTAAATGTACGCCTATGTCAGAGGGGAAGTGGGACGACACATGGCACCAAAGCTCGCAGGTACATCAAATGTGTGAATATGCCTGTGAAATGAATTGAAATGGGTGTGAAAGTGCATCTATTTGCAGGCGGATACACCTCCCTTTGTGTATTGCCAATGTGCATATGAGTGTAATTGCAGGGCCCCTTCCTTGTGTACGTATTTGGCTCATGCGTTGTGTTCTATCTTTTTTTTTTTTTTTTCCTCACCCACCTCTGTGTGTCTGTGTGTGTGTGTGTGTGTGTGAGTGTGTTGATTGTGTGTTGGTTGTTATCAGAATGACACCATCCAGCAGCCCCAGAGGATCAGTGGAGCTGCACCAGTTTCAAATGAAAATAAATGAGAGGCAGTGACCGCTACTGCCTGGGTCCCACTTTAATGAGGAGATAGAGCAGGAGAGGGGCGGGGGGAGTGGGGTGTAGGTGGGGGCTAGGGGGGAGGACGGGATGGGTGGGCAGGAGGTGGAGTGGGTGAAATTGGAAATAGAGGGAAAGATTGGTCAGATTTGGGGACAGAGGAGGCCGAGAGAGACAAATGGTGGGGAACAGGGCCATGGTGATGAATGGCGGGGCTCCTCACTGGCCAATTACAGCTGCAGGCCGCACTGTTGCACTGCAGGTGGAGCAGACACAACGCACTCAGAGGACTCGCAATATTCCTCCACTTCATGGCCATTCAAAAGAGACTTGTCCTTAGTCACTAGTCACAAGAACATTTAGAAGTAGAAAAGAAAAATGATGAAATTCTATGCTATTGCTATGTAAAAAAAACCCAAACCAAAACTGTTCATTATTCAGACTTATATACTCTTTTAAAAATGTACTATATGAACAACTTGGTACTTTCCTCATTTGTACATTGGGTTACTTGTGCTGCATCTTTCATGGACAGAATGTGTGGACAGGTACTAATCTGAATCTGTATACATGCTCACATCATGGGGACCACCCTCCTTTATGGGGAAAAAATAGATCCCCATGGAGTAAATCCTTTATTATTAGATCAGTAACATGGTTTAGATTTCAGTTTTGGTTGAAAATAAAATTTGGTTAGGGTTTAAGTAAAGGTTAGGCAAGTAATTATGCTTAAGGGTAGGATTAGTCTCCAAGAAATTAATGTAAATCACTGTAAGGTCACCAAGAAGCATGGAAACCCATTGTGTGTATGTGTGCGTGCGTGTGTGTGCGTGCATGTCCGTGTGTCCCCGTGTGTGTCCGAGCTGTGGCAGTCATGTCAGAAGCACTGATGCACACTGTGGTGTATGAGGATCAGTGACAGGTCAAAGGTCACCTGTCAGACAGTGTCAGTGTCTAACAGAGGGCCTTGGACGGTGTCAGTGTTGCACCAATGTTTTAGTTTTTTAGTCCCCTTAACAATTTATGTTTTCAAATAACTTATTGTTTGTATTGTAATATTTTAAAGCTAATAGGACTTGTTGCAGAGTAAAACAAGTTCACGCAGCCTTCAAAAGCACTAGAGAGAGATTTGACTCTGAACAGTGTTGTTGTGGATTTCTGCATTGTCAGATTATGTGCAAAGCAGGTCAGTGAGCATGTAGTGCCTGCAGCTTCACAGGTAGAGCTCAGATTTGTGTTGGAACACTGTGTCCTCACCACAGACCAGAAGAAGTGGAAGGAGAATGATAGAAATGGACAGAGACACAGAGTACCAAATAGACAAGGGGAAATACAGTTATGCTCACATCTTGGGAACAATTTAGGACACAAAAATAATAACTGAAATATATTACCTAGAGGGCTTTCAATTCACTGGGTTTGCTGGATTTGGAAAAATCAGACACCCTTCCTGGATCCTGATCCTGACAAATACCACGTTAAAAAATGAAAGCTCTAAGGCATAAATATTCTTGTTTTGCTCCAGATCTGTGTCTTCAGGTACGGCACAATGGGGCTAATAGATTCCCTCAGCTGTATCAATGTAACTTGATTAACATTAACTACAATCAAATAAAGATATGTATTTGTTATGAACTATGAACTAAATCAAACACAGAATAGTCTGACAGTGTGGCACGTAGTCCCAGGTCACCCTAACCTTCAATAATCAATCAAATAAATAAGGTTGTTTGACCCAAAGAAACATTCTATCAGTCCAAAGAACCAAGCAATAGAGAGAACATAATAACTCCAAGAAGTATACGATGGCTTCACATAGAATAGGAGAAAAATACTGAGCAGATTATCTTCCATATTGCCATGTAGATACATCTATGTGTGCACAAGGCCATCGTGTATATGCACAGGTGAAAGGTCACTCTGTTTTTTCTGACGGTTTGAGTGGACAGGATGTGAGCAGTCAGAGTCTGTCTTATTCTCGGCTTCTCCCATGTCCACTTGCACTCAAACACAACTGCTTGCTTTTCTGAATTATTCATGAAGCTATCATTAAATATTCACATGTGAAAACTCAGTACAATCAGCAGCCCACAATCCTTTCCTCCTGTGAATAATATACAAGTCAAAACCAAACAATACAATAGTATGCATCAACTTTATTACATGTTTCAGTTGCTTTATGCTATTTTTGTCTTTGCCTCGTCCAACTCAGTCCGCCCCCTTCCTTTTTTAAGTGATCGATTTATTTTATTGAGGCAGCTGAGCCCCCTCCTTTCAGCCTGAGGTGAAAGAGAGTGAGATGAAGGAGCGGGAGAAGATAGAAATAAACTAGACGGAGCAGGAAAAAAGCAAGAGAAACAAAAGTGTGAGTGTAAGCGAGGGCAGAGGCAGACCTTGCCACGAGCAGGATTTGGCAGAACGTGGGATCCTTGGTGATAACACACAGATAGAGGTGATGGGGGATTGGGGCACAGAGCACAACATGTAAGCAGAGAATGCACATGCAGAATATGAGTGGACGATTGCTTCAGTGTAAAAAGAATGACTAGAAATTAATATACAGTTGTCAGTAATGCTAATGTAAATTCCTCCCACAAGGGGTCACAGGCTGAGATAGTCATGCAGGCCCCAAACTCAAATAGAGCAGAAGGAAATCAGGTCTAAAAAATAAGATAGTGAAATGTAAATTACAGCAAAAACAAAAGAGAAATACTTTAAAGACTGCGTATTATATATCTAGAATATTTGATACATACAAGATACATGTCAACATTTACCTATCACCTCTCAGTTGATCTGCCTCTGTTAGACATGGCTGAGGGTGCAGAGTTGCCCCCAAGGTACTGCCCGGCAAAATACAATAAAAAGTGAAGCTCATTAATGAGGTGCCTTGCTGCCTTGAGGTGGTCACTCCTGCCTTATTTCCATGCCTCTCGTAAAGGGGCCCCTATGAGAATCCTATTGACCCTTAGGAGTGGGCAGTGGGTTATATAATGTCCTTTACCACCTCTCTTCTGTGAAGGGTCAAGTGCAGTGAAACATGGTTGCCTATCCTCACTCCTGGGACAGTGGTAACCCTGAGGCTCTGATGTAGGATCAGCCTCTCACATCCACTCTCTGACCTCAGCCCTTCCAAGTAAACATGCAGGCTGACCCCCGAGCAGAGCCGCGGGCCAAGTCCCACCCACGCCATACACTTAGCCTGCTCTACGTGTGCATACTGAGCACATTTTTTCCCATTGACCCAGATACTCATATTCTTCCCCCAGAGAGCTGTCTCTCTGTCTAAGAGAGGCTCATTATTTTACTGGAGAGCCCTGCCTCTTCTTCAGTAGAGGAGGAGGAAGTGGGGCAACAGAGAGGCTGCACAGTGGTGCATTCAAGCCCACTCTGGCTCCACGGGGATCCATACTGGGTCCACACAATTAACACTATATAAACCGACTCAGCAATTCTGCCTACAATCAGGAGCTGCTTCATTATTACCCAGCTACCCCCATGTGGAATGTACTGCTCCACATTTGTCCAGACCTTTGACTGTAACGCACATGGCAGCTTATGATGTTAGACTACTCGGATGGTGTTCAGGAGGAGACAACAGGAGTAATGCAACGCCAACGCATCACTGTGATGATGCAAAAATATTCAAGTAAATGCCTGTGAGCTTCTATATCCAAATTGGACAGTAGCCAAAGCTTTTTATGTCAGTTACAGTTTTAACCTACATTTTACCTTATGCAGACAACACCATAAAAAGCGTAGCCTATATATCCTATACAGCCTATAGTCACTCTACAGCCTGCAGTCTTTGCATTGGCGCTGGCGTCGACTTGAGACACTTCTAGATATAAAAGGGTGTTACAATCTGTCCTCATTAAAGCTCCATCATTGCAGTCAATCAGCACTTAAGACACATATAGGGTACATACACATAAACAGAGCAGAGGAGACCCAACAGTTAAAGATCAGCTGCAGCGTTCCGGGCCACGCCTCCTGCTCGGCACCTGGCTCTCCCACAGTTCGTGAGGCGCGCTGTTGCAGAGCGGATTTGCAGACAGGACCGGGCGGAACACAAACCGGTGTAAAGAAACGCGAATGGGGGCGCGCGAGGAGGGGAGAATGTGACAACTGCTGGATGCGGACAGAGTGTGTGCGGCTGGCTACACTGCCTTTGGGGAGGCCTCGGCTGGTGCACCTGTCCCTCTCCGTCTTCGTGGCCAGGCGCAGTTTGAGTGAGAGCGACGCGCCTGTGTTTGTCAGACAGGGCTCTACAGCGGCGAAGGCGAACGCGCGCTCTCTGCCTCCTCGCACATACACACGCCTCACACACACACACAGGGCAGGCAGGCAACATGACTTCATCCTACAATCTGGATTTTCTGCCCGATATGATGGTGGAGAGCCGCCTGCTTGTTCCCGGAGACAGAATGTGAGTTGGGTTTCTTTTCTCCTTTCTCTCTCTTTGTGACTGTGTGAGTGCATGCTGTCCTGAAACGCGCTGTCCGATGTGAAAATGTGTGTTCCCTGCTCCGATACAGGCTATGTGATTAGAATCCAGGTCAAAACAAGCGCTGTGGTCCGTGGCTTAACGTTACACGAGTGGCTTTTGGGGTTGCTGCGCTAGTTTGGGCATCTTGCTTTTTTCCTACGCGTCGATAAACGGCATGGAGATTGTAGGGGCGCCCGGGGCTGTTAAGAGCCTCAGACAGGATGGTGATGAATGAGCGCCATTATGGAGAATTAATGCTAGTGCCGTGAATAAACCTTGTCTTTATGATGCCATATTCTCCGCTCAGTGGCGTTAAATAGACCCCCCTCGTCAAGTAAAGCGGTTAGAGCGGCTTGTCATCGCTGTTACGGTAACATCGAGATGGGAGGAAGTTGCTCGGATTTGCAGCAGCCGCCCTTTCTCAGTGTCTTGGGGTTGTGGAGCGCCTGAAGTCCACAGCGGGAGATGGAGAGACGCGTAAAACTCTACACGTTACCCCTTTAGTTGCTGGGTCAAGGAGAGAGAGACACGGGAGGGATCCGGACGCACACGAGTGGGCTTGAAAACTCCTTTAGAGGCGTTTTCTACCCTCATCGCGTGCTAATCTCCACACTTTTGGACACTCGTGCAAAATGAGGCAACACAAGGGGTGGGGGTTTGAAAGCGCGCAGGAATGCATGGAGGAGTTGTATGTTCCAATTGGATTTGAGCTAATTCATTTAAACTCGGGATATTTTCCAGCAGAGACAAAGAGAGGGTTTCATGGTCATGCGTTCCTCTCCCTCTCTCCTCCACAGAGCATGTCCCACTTATGTCCCCTCAGCTCACAGAAGCATGTGGCTGATGTCTCGTGTTGTGCCTTGTGAATTATGAAAATGCAGCCCATATATGCGCCTTAGCTCTGCTCAGCCCAGTCCGTGTTGTAAGCTATTATGTTTTTTTGTTCTTATGTTTTAAAATATGAATGAGCGAGTCCAAAGGGCAAGTGTTTATAGTTCAGATTAGGCACTGCACTGGAGGCTTATTTTCGAAAGGAATGCTTATGTTGTTTCTTTTTACTGCAGTGCTGTAAATAGACTATAGGGTGGGTGATTTATATATTGATTAAAAGAAAAAAGTTTCCTATTAATACTTGATTCTTACTTTGTGCCGTGCAGTTTAAAGTAACACCGGACACGTGAATGTAAATCAGGTTACAGACGAATCATAATTTTATAGTGCCGTATAGTGAAGTTACTAGATGGCAAGTATTCGTGTAAACTGCTGTCACATGTCGAGGTCGTATCATATGACATTACACAAGCACAACACTAATCTGTGAGTCATGAGTTGGGTAGTCTCCAGACCACAGTAGACCTTTACTGTCTGTGATGGTGCACGGCTAATTGCAAGCATAAACTCTAAAGCCACAATTCAAAAACATTCTCCTTTTTAGCTTCGCTTTAACCTGTGCAGTCCCCATTTACTCCGGCCAAGATTTCACATTATAGAGAGGAAGCTTGACGTTAATCATTGTCGTTGGCAGAGGAAAGTGGAGCTGTATGTCTGTGTCTAGCAAACTATTATAGGTTTGCGTACATTGTTTGAATTAGGGCTTTGTGATTTTTGATTGTTTGTATTGTTTAGCTTGGCGATATGTGTTTTTAAATGAAGATTCTGGCCAGAGTGCGCGTCGTAAACAACTCCAGGAGCGAAAATCTGAGAGAAAACTGAAATATGAGGTCTAAACTACAAAATTTCGATACAATTTTGAGATATTGCGCAGCCCTAATATAAACGCACTCTATCTAGAATCACCAAAAGCTACGATATGGCCTGCACTGAAGGAGTAATGAAAAATGTATGTCACACAGTGAGGCATACATGGTGGCCTTTTTACCCGGCTGGGCGTGGAGGAGGCGGACAGGTTGAAGCAGATCGCGCTCTAAAGATGACACTTTATATTTATGTGAACATAGCTCTTAAGGCTGGCCATTAACCCCACAAGAATAACTGTAGACGATGTGCTGATTTACTTTTATGTACCTAGGCTTAACAGCATTATCTTATTTCAGCTGGATAAGTATTGGCTTTCCTTTGGTTCCTGTTTCCTACCGACTTTAGCGCTCATAACAGTACTCTCACGTCTGGATCTGGCTCCGCTCCCAGTTTATCTTTGTTGTGGAAGCTGTACCCAAGTAAAACTTCCAGAAAAATATTGTACTTTTACTACAACAACTCATATTTCTCTGCTATCGGTAACTCTACACGAAGTATTCTTACCTATCGCAAGTACCAATGACCTATTCCATAAAGTCAAGAAAAGTTATGCTTTAGAAAATGTAGCGAGACATCTATTATTTTTCAAGATTAAGTGTATTAAGTATCAATTTACTTTCCACCTCTGGCTGTGCCTTCTCTGTGCCTGACTTGACAATTATAATGTAATAGCAGAACTAAGTGAAACTATCAGTAATTTCTCTAAATCACGTCAGCCGCAATTTGAAAAGGAGCAAAGGGAGAGATTGAGAAGAAAACAGCAGGACCAATGGCCTTTTCTTTCCACTCCTACTCCCATGTCTCTGAGAAAAATGTGACCTCTTCCCCCTCTGCACTCTGAAGTCGCACATTCAGCTGCAAAAACCCATGTTGTGGAAGCTTCCGTTTCCATAGTCCAGTAATCAAATATACCACGTTAAACAAATAGGAACACGGAGCTGCGAGCTTTGACAAGTACACTGTCTGCTGTCAGTTAATGCGTACACAGCCCACCACTTAGTCGCTCTTCCCTATGGGCCAATAACAAATGTATATCTCCTTACAAACTCGCTCCTCACTCTTTCTCTCACTTCCTCTTCCTGACAGGCATCAATACAAAGTCCAGGCATAGGGGCTCAGAGCACGACAGCTGAACGGCCCTCCCAGCCAACAATGCGGGCTTCTCCTTGTGATATATTGTTGCCTATATGTACAAGAGATTGAGCTGGATGATGTCAGCTGCCGTTTATACACGTGTGCGTATGGGGTTTAGCGTCACAGCGAAATTAACCCTCCTTGTGAAACCGTGTTGTGTTTTCTTTGGTTCATCTGCCTGTATTCTAATTTTGTATGTCTTTATCTCATCTGAGCCACTTTAGTGTCTCAAATTTGTTCAGGATTCAACACGTTCTGTTTATGATTTCTCAGGAAACTGGTCAAACCACTCTTGTCTTTTTCTACTTACAGGTGAAAATAGTAAATTGCATTGCACTGTTGCGCTGCGAGACATTCAGGGGATGGGGTAATTTTGCATTAGCGCCCAAAATCTGTTGCTCTATATGCAAATAAAGGTGGCTGTTTTTTTTTATATTTCATTTTGTGTGTGGGGAAAATGTGTGTGGTTTTTTTTGGTACAGTTTTTATTGGCTTTCATTCAGATCCATAAACACATCGGATCACATTACTTTCATTTTTAAACAGAATGAAATACAGTCAGTGGCAAAGGACCATAATTTGTGCCACCGCTCGTCTAAAACACATGTAGTAGGCCTCCAAACACCTGTGATTTTTATTTTTTTTCCTGCTGGTTTATTGCCATGTGCAGCTGAATGCCTTTCTAAATCAAACTATGCTGTTTTAAGATGAATTTTTCAATGGTTCTACTAAAGTTGTGCAATGAATTGAATTTTAATCGAGTTTAGACTTAAGAGGTAGAATTATTTTTGTTTAAATGGCAGTTATTACAAGTATTGTTTATGTTCAGGAAATTGAAAGTCATTTTTGTTTTTAATTTGATTCACTTTGTCACATTGCCCAGACCTATAAGTTCTACTAATTACAATACATTAATTCTTGTGTTTCAAGATTTTCCAGCTCACTGTTCATACTAACACCATGTAACTCTAGCTGAAACTCAACAAAGTCAGCTCATGCGTTAAATAAAACCAAAGAGAGGTGGTAGTGGCGAGTGCTGGTGCTATTGGGGAAGATGATGCAAATGTGTGTGACTAATCCTGGAAGTGTAAAATGAAGGAGAACAGAGGACACTGGGGTGAGAATTGACATGTGCAGACTGGGAGGAGCAGAGGTGTGAAGGAGAGCGGGATGTGAGGGTTTGACAGCCGTGGACTCTCTGGACAGACCACTGCTGGGATTTGTCTGATGTGGAGATTAGGAGAAAATGAACGGGCGGAAAAGGCTGAATTGGTGTTGGTAGGTGTATCTCCCTCCTGAGGAACCTTTTGATTCTCCAATGTGCAAAACATTTTAAAATGAAGGAAACACATTCAGTGGCAGCGCGAGAAGCCCGCCTGTCATTCCTGATGATGTTTATGTTGATAATGTTACTTAGACGCGTGCTGTATGTGTGATATATGATGTGATGAAGTTGTCTTCATGCGTCACCGACTACAACATTGTTTTGTGTGGCTTTCTCTGAGTGCCTTTGTGTTCTAGTCTGTGTGTGTGTTGTCATTATGATGAATGTCTTTGCTCTGCTGGGGCTCAGGAGCAGTTGTCTGTGGCTGACACTGGTGTGTGTAGGTGGCCTTATATCACTACAATGTGTCGGAGGTCTCTGTGTAGATATGAATGTGAGGGTGTGGCTGTGAATGGGCAGGTAGTGATAATGTGTGTCAGGCCACACAAAGGGTCAGCGAGCTGCATGTCGTAATTATTTAGTGTAAGGGGATTAATGTACGAGGCCTGTAGTTGAAATTATTGGTTGACTAAAGACATGTCCTGCTGATCGATTAGTCAACAGAAAAGGGGACGTGGCAAAACTAGGAAACTGTGTATTTGTATGAAGATAAACTTGTGAATCATGTGTTTTACAGGTAAAATATTTAAAGTTAGATCCTGGGTTATCACATCCCTGAGGCGACCTTTACCGTGGACTCAAACTCTTGATTATGTTCATGATTTCTGTTCATTTACAGTGAGTTCCGTCACAGTGAGACGAGCAGCCTGCCTCTCACTGTGCACTGTGAGCTTGTACTCGCTCTTTTGTCTTTTGTTTCTCCAACAGTGGGCAGAATAGTTTCTAAAGGTTAGTTTTGATAAAACAGTTGTTTTGACCATAAGTATGTTTTTCCATTCATTCAGGGCTCAGGAGGAGCATAATTATGTTGTATTGTAACAATCATTAATCTGCAAAAAGTCAAACACACCTTTTGCCATGCAGCACACCATTTATGAATAGAAGCTTGCAAATAGTGTGTGTGACTTCAGTGTGATAGTGAACTGTGTGTCAGTGTACGATTCCGCTTGTGAACTATTTCAGTGCATGGCCTTGAAAGAAATGAAGCATGCAAAGGCTTTGAGAGCAGCGCACACACAGAGCCACCCACATACATACACTCATGCATACTCTGTCACACACACTGTTAATGTTGTTCTGTTGTTCACATCATGTCCCTGGGCAGTGATGATGGGCAGAAAAATAACCGAAACCTAAGAGTCTTAACAGAACACAATAATGATCTCTCATCCTCTTGAGCTGTGTCGTATCTCTCCTCTGCACCAGCCCTTTTCTCTCTTCTCTCTTCTCTCTCTCTTTTCCTCAGTCATCAGCCAGTGTCTCTCTTATGTACACTGGGAAACACAGTGCCTCGCCAGAAGCAGAGCTTACCTCATGCACGCCTGTATTTTCTGTTCTTCCCCTTCTCCCCTTTGCATTCCTTTATCCCTCTTTGGTCTATACCTTCCCCTCTTTCTCTGCACACTCCCACTCATTTTCTCACTCTCTCTTTTTCATTCAGCCATGCCAAATGCTTTACCTCTGTCAACTCTTACGACTGAGAAAAGCTGATTATTGAGGAAAAAGAGGAGGACTTTGGCATTATAATCTAATAATCAGAAGTTATGAAGCAGAACTTTTGTTTAGATAAAAGACAAATTGGAAATCATGTAAACCAAAACAATCCCATACAATATTGGAAAAGGAAATGGGGAGAAGGATGGCTTTACTCAACCTTCTTATGGGAGTAACAGCTGCTCAAGGCCATTAGGTTGCTCTCCTGTGGGCATTTTACCTGGCTGATGTCTTTATGGCTTTTTAGTTACCTGTTGAACTGCTCCCATCTTTGTTAACAGACTTATTGCACCATTATTTTGAAGCTGCTATTAAAAATCAATTTGCTGCACAGCCAGAATATGTCGTTCTGGTGCATGAGGATGAGATCAAGGTCAAGATTTAGAGGTAAGCCATAGACACTGCATGATATCACTAAAATCAATGCAATTTGAAGAAAAAAGCAGCCAATGAATAATTATATAGATTCTCTGGGATGTTTAATAGTTTTTTGAAACCATGGTATAGGCACAAGTAAAGTACTTTTTAACCAAGAATATGTATTTGTTTTAATGTTGTACACTGCAAACTCCATGCCATTAATGCTGTTCATGTCTTTAACAGCGTTTGATTGAACATTGTGAAGTTCTTGTCCATAAAGTCCACTGTCTCTTTGTCTATATCTACGTCTCTACTAGCTGTTTGCAAGAAAAAGGTCCATGTAGGTATCTGTCAGGTTGCTGTGTTGCTAGCTCCTCCCTTCAGATAGATATAAGACTTTAGACTTTAGACTTTAGACTTTAGACTTTAGACTTACACTTTACTTAGACTAAGGCCGTGTCCACTAGTAAACTGACCAAAACTGAAGAAGTGGCTTGGATGAGCAGCGAAACCTCTTCACTCCTACGACATTTTGTCCAGTTGATAGATTTTAATTTTCTTTTACCATATAGATAACAATACACACACTGCAAGCAACTTTTAATAAGACACAAGGATATCTGGCTTGCCAATGTGTAATTATTTTAAATTAGGAGATAAAAAGTGGTGTTGGAAAGAAATTGATTTTGACTTTGATGCGAAAGATAAAAAATCTGTAATAGAGCCAGTACCCAGTGCTAATTTAACTGATATATTATTTGTTCAGTTGTGTCAGTTTTGTGAAGTTTGTATACTCACACAAGTATTTTCAGATCTTGGGTGAAATAATACTTAGAGTGCGAGTACTCTATTGTTTTCTGACATAAATATGAGCCAGCCTTGGACAATATATTGCTTCCACATTTGGATCTATTTTGCGAGTGAGAACATTTGGATGAGTGTCAGTCCATGAAATCTGTGTAAATCACTCCAACTCATTGAAAGCGCCTGTGCCAGTGTGGGGACTCTGCAGTGCCAGTATGAGAAAGTATAACTCGTGTAAACTCAAGTGTTTGTATTGGCTCCAGTCGGCTCCAGGAGATGAGGGAATCATTGAGTTATTCTCAGCTGTTATTGCTTTATTATATCCTTTTATAAACCATAGAAGAACTCAATATTGGAGTGCAATCAGACTTGAGTACGCTTACTGCTGTGTCTTTGGGCAAACTCCAAATGTGATTAAAGCATTATTAATAGTACCAACCACAGAAGTCACTTGCTTTAAATCATTCCAGGGGGTTGTCGGTCCCAAGCTTGGTCAAACCATGGAGGCTGTGAAAAGGAAGTTAGGTTTAGAGGTAAAGTTGAAGTGAAATGAGAATGTGCCTGTAGATATCGCAATGATTCCACATGACATGTTAAGGTACACTTTGTACTCATCCCAAGTCTGAATGAATAAACAAATGTATTTATTTAATTTTTTTAAGGGTAAAAAAACATGCCATATCAGTATGTCTATCACAGTAAACTAGGAGCTGTGGATTTCCCTAAAGGGAAAGCCCAAAGCAAAGAAGAAGAATTGAGTTAGAGAACACTTTAAAATATAGGTGGTAAGCCGAGGAAAGTTCTTGACGTGTTTATTTTAAAACATGATGTAGTGCACTGCCTGAGGACTCCTAGATGTAGTTAGTGAGGGGAAGGAGAGGCAAAAATATAAATGTGAATCTGGTGACAGTGAATGGATTGATGTGGCGGAAGTGTGCTTGGGAGGGAAGTGAGGAGTTGGGAAATGGAGGCAGGAAGCGAGGATGATGCAGAGGTGGGAATAAAAGTGGAGGTTATCAGCGAATGGTTATCTGCTGTATCCTGGGGGCTTGTGCAGTCATAACAGTGATCTAATCTGCTCACACACACATGCATACGCTCAGGCTCTTGGTGCCCAGGCTACCTATCATCCATTTAAATCATCATCTGTCTGCGCTTCACCCAATACATCGAATTACCGCCAGATTCCCACTTTTTAATTTATCTTTGCCTTTATTCAGCAGAATTGCATCCATCCCTCTGTCAAAGCTGTCTGTGCTCAGCCCCATTCGCGTTGTCACCCGCTGCCTGAGCGTTCTCTTTACAGCCAAAGAAAGTTATCCCGAGAAACTGCAACAGAGCTGCTGACGCCAGATGTTTTTCAGAGATTTGAGATTTCCAGACACTTTTCAAATCAACAGGCTGACATGTGACAAGTCATGATTGTTAACCGTGAAATGATGTATCAAGTTTAAAGCAATTTTCTATGTATCCCATCATAAAGAGTTAATGAACTTATTTTGAACTTTGTCTCTCTTAAGCCTGCAACCAGGGAGGTATTCGAAAGGCAACCAAATACAAAAAAATCTTCAAAAATGTTTTAAGTACATAATTGCATTTGTTGAGTGCACATCATTTTACTTTTCCACAAACATTTCCATTGTCTGTTGACACACACACAATTCTTCAGCCACAAATGTGTATTCTCCTTGAGCAGCTGGCGTTTTTCTTACTGCTACAGTTTTGTACCTAACTACTTAGAAGTTTGAGTTGCATGTTTGGTGAACATTTGTTCACCGCTGACATCCATCTTAGCAGCAGCAGCTACAGTGGGTCTGCATGTGATGCCTGTCCATGCCTGTGTCATGTGGAAATACAGTATGCCCGTCCCCTATAGGCCTGCTGTATAGAGTGACAGGTGCTATGGGAATAAGGAGGGGGCATAAAATGTGTGGGTGTAGCGCTGCTGCTATGTAATGACACCATCACTCATGCCTCGGCCAGAGAGAGCATTTAAACAAGATCTGATTTTCTCTCTCAGATTCTAGACAACCTGATCTATGTTTTATAAAGTAGGCACAGTGTTAAGAATTTTAATCTGTCGGTCAACTCAATGAGCTATGGTTCAATTTGTCTTTTAGGACATAGACAAATGAGTGAGACTCCAATAACCAGTTTAGAGTCTTGGCACTTTAGACTCCGGCAGGTAGACAACTCAGGAATACTATGAATCAAGATTTGTTTAGGGGAATATCTCCTCTATATCGTGCAGTCAAATGAAGAGTCTGAGGTGGCTGACTGTTCTGCTGCTGTTACATGACACAGAAAGTTTAAAAAAGCTATTCCGCTGTTGATTTGTATGAGCACATTTCAGATTCATTTTAGCAGGATGTGGGACAGCAGTTGCATTGGGTAGTGTACCTTTATCAATTTTTTATTTCTAATCCAGTGTTTACTTCATCTGTGGGAGCATTTCTGTGTATTCGCTGTCTGGTTTAGATTTGAGTAAACAGACAGTTGCAACAGATCAGTGGAGCATGCAAAAAGCAGTACTCCTTCCTTCCTGTATTTTTTTATCTTCATGTGTTAGTGTGTTTTAGATCTCTCATACTGCACCAGGGAAATCAGATTAGAATGACTCTGGCTGCAGTGTTTATTTGCCTTTCAGTTCTAACATGACATTCTATATATGTGTTCTCTGCAGGTCTAGGGTAAAGACATAATGGAGCACTTGGCAGAGGTCAGAACGCTCTTTGACAAAAGTGGCAGTCTAAAACCACTATCTGATTTTCACTCTATTGAATAACGTAGTCTTCTTGCAGAGCTGCGGGCCCATATGATTCTCCTCCTTTAAATTCCTTCTTTGGTAAGGGGATTGTAATTTCTCGTGGAGCTTAAACATGCAGTGACTTCTGTGCCATTCCGGTTGAACCTCACCACTGACAAGAAAGGGAGTGGCTATTTGTAGATGGAGCTAGCTATGTTTTGCATTCTATGTTATAACGGGAACGTGGATGTATGAGCATGTCTAAGGAGATCTACTCAATCGTGCATATAGAAATCCAACTGTGTCTTAGTCTATTCTGTAATAACCCACCATAAAGTATGATGCAAATGGACTCTTCTCTCCTTCAGGAAGTACCTTGTTTCACCCTTCCAAGCTAGTGCTGATCAAACAGGCTTGATGGTTTTGGCAGGGGCAAATGCTGAAGGCACCACTGGAAAGACATTAAAATGAGGGGAAAAGAACCTTAAAGGAGCAAAGTGGCAATCTTGGCTGTCTGGCTCATTTGCCTCAGCACAGATCCATTTTACAACATCCCAGACCATTTCCCACCCAGGATTCTCTGCTGCTGTGATCTCCTTACATGTTCATATGGGTGTGCTATCAAAGCTGAGCTTGGGTCGACTCAATTGTATAATTGAAAACAGCCAACTGATGTGCACTTCAAAAGTAGGGCACACAGCAACAGCACCCACGTGTCGTTTCTGATACATAAATTAACATCTCAGAAAGTGACATTTAGCCAACTGACCATGTCAGTGCGCATCTCTCATTCAGCTGCACAGACTAAGATTCATCAAGGGCTCACATGTTGGACTCGCTCGAAGTCAATATTTTTCATGGTCAAGTGATAAACTGCAAGGGAAAACTGGCTAGTTTTTTAGAGCTGAATTAAGAGTATTGCATAAAATTACATGTATCAATCAAACTGTTCCCATTTATTTCTCCAGCTATCAGAAAATAACATTGTGAAGCACTAGGCCTGAGTTGAGTGCCATCGCTCCTATCACTGTTCTAATGCCTGAAGCTTGAACTGAAATAACAGAGCTGAGTGGATAGTTCATTACAATTTTTGAAGAATTTATAAATGTAGAATAATAACTTTACTTTCTAAATGTTCAAGTGTCTTAGATGTGAGGCTATGTTTTCCACTTTTACCTAAGCCATAAATGACATTAACTTTGAACATTTTTCTGAAGCTCTGTAGCATCAAAATCATTGTTTTTCACCTGTCTTCTTTTATGCAGTAATTTGTGTATAATCCATTGATGAAGAGGAAGCTTTTAGGCTGGTTGCTTTTAAAGAGGCTTTGGGCTGATAAAGAGCAATGATGAGTGGCTGGATTTGTAGCATGAAGACTATACAGGTTACATATGGTTTGATTTCATTAATGCGGCATTACAGAAGGATTACACTGAATCACCGTCGTTGGGAAATTATAAATCTCCAATGGAATGCTATTTGAAAAATGTCCAAGTCTGTGTATACATTGTGAGCACTGGTGTGTGCCTGCAGCCCCCGGCCACATTGTGATGCCTGCTTGGCTGAGTGCCCTCATTCTGCTGTCCCTATCGACGCTGTGGCCTACATGGCTGTGAACAGGACTGCTTTCCGCTCTGGGTCGATACAAACGCAGCGCTGAAGGGACAGCCTCGGGCATACACACACACACACCGTACGTACGCACACTCACACATTTGCAGATGCTTGCATTTAAACACTTACAAGCATGAAAACACAACGGTATCGCCATGATTCAAATGGACAGCCTGTTCCTGGAAGCGAAGGTGACAAGGGATTAACACTGTCCGCGGTGGGCTGCTGCTGCCGTTCTGTCAGGATTTCCAGATTAGGCACTTAATCCAGCTTGATATAATCAGTTTGTTGTATGCTTGGTTTTGATTGATATTTAGTATCCAATAAATCCTTTTCATTCATAATTCCCTTGAAACAAAACATGTATGAATTTAATTTGTGTTTTACAGAAGGACTTTGGGATACTTCAGAAATACAAACTCATTTGAAAAGTCAGAAGTACTTGCTTATTGTCATTGTTTTGGTGATTGTGATTGCAAGTAATTGAGAATAAATTCAAAGGTACAACAATCTAAGATGTGATAGCCAACAATTAACAAATCAAATCAGAACGATTAAAATTAGCACTATAGTAAGATGCATTACTGAGACAGTAGCTCTAAGATGAATGTGTCTGTTTGACACCTAAGTACTGTTCTAGTAGTTGTTTTTCTCTGCAGGATGTGAGGCTGTAGATGTGTGACAGGCTCCCTGTGTCTGAGCAGACAGATCTGGGCTGGAACAGTGGATTCAGCAGTACAGTCAAATTCTTAAGTACTGTGATCCAGGAGCAGGTCAGTGTGAGCGCTGTGCAGTGGGCAGGCCATGGTGTCCTACATGCTACAGTAGATGTGTACATGACTGGAATGTGTGTCAGCAGCAGCTTGGAGTCGACCTGGTGTAGCATTTCAGAAGACTAGCTCCCATATACACTGTTAAAGGCCAACAGGGATAATTTTGGAAGGAATCAATATTTTACTTTTTTATGATCCGTCTTAATATATCCAAGCAGGTCCACATGTTTTACAAATCTATAAGTACTCTTATGTGAATGCAAGAGCAAGGTATGAAACGGTAGTTATAGATTCCTTTTTATATAGACCTTGGGATGGTGTCATCACATCAGAATTTTCAGTTAGTCAAACGTTAAACCAATAAGAGATTTTTACTACAAAACATAACACTCATTCAGGTACGACACTTTAGAGTGATGGATGTATTTGTCACTCAGGTGCTTCTTGGTTTGTTTCATGGCTCTTAAGTTTACTTTTTTATATTGCTTTGGCTAATGCCTCTCTACGGACGTTTTGCAGGCTGATACAATAGCGATTATTTTTTGACATTCCAGACCAAACTCCATACAGTGTGCATGGAGGAAAATCACTGAATGAAGGTGATAAGTAAGGCATATTGGGTAGTGGGGGCTAATCCTAATGATAAGCTAAAGGCATAAAGCAACAGAGAATTTAATACTGCTGCTGCATATAAACGTCACTTGACCAGCTTATGTAAAAAATGTTGATAAATCGTTTTTTTCACTTTGACTGTGGAGAGGGTCTGCTTAAACTGTTTTAGTGAGTGTCTTTGGCAGAGCGTGGTCTGATCGAGTCTGTATGTGCATGTATGTGTGTGAGTGCATGTCTGTGAGCACAGCCATAGGCCCTGAAAGGATGACAGCTGTCACCAAGAAAATAGTGAGCAAGGAGGAGAGAGCGAGCCTTAAGGGAGCACAGTCTTTCTCACACTTGGTTTGAATTTGCACTGATGCGTATGTGTGTGTGTGTTGTGAGGTATTTGTGTGTTTGCCCATGAACATAATTGGTTTGTGTTTCTGTAATGTGCACACTTTTCTTCAGGGCTAGCTTGGGCTGCTGTGTTCACAAGGTGGGTCTCTGTATTGAGTTTAGCGTGCTTCATTAGTTTATATTGTAAAATCAATGTTGCCCATTGTGGTGTGACCTGCCTCTGTTCTGTGCATTGGCTATATGTGTGTGTGAAGTTCTTTTTGTGTGTTTTTGTTCAGTAATAGCGCCCCCTGGGAATAAATTGGGCAAGGGAGGGAGCTGCTCCTCTAAGTCACCTGGAAAGTAGAGCCATCTATCAAGTCATTCTCCCTTCAATCCTTTTGTTGTCTTTTTGTCTCCTCTATAGGCCTATTACAGCAATCACTGCTCTTAAAGCTGCCCTGGACCTGAGGTGTTCACCTGAGTGTACAGTGAGTGAAAAAGGGATGGCTCTTCTCCACAGTCTCTGTAGAGTTGGGTTATGTGTGTTTAACCCAGGCTACTAGGCTCCAATGAAGTCTAAAAGTGTCTGGAAGAGAAAGAGGAAAGTGGAGCCAAGTACAAAAAGAACAGGTCACAGTCTCCATGATGGGGAAACGCATGAATATTTTCTGCATTATTGGAATAAAGGAGTTTACTAGAAAGTCATACAATGAAATTACTCACATCTGTTCACTAACTCAAAACAAAACAGCCTCACTTTGACTTGATTTGGCTTGAATTGCATGTTTCGTTTGGTGAGTCTGCTGTCGTATATCCTCTGTGTGAATATCTGTTCTCATCTCCAAAACTTCTAATGACCCAGCTTTTGTAAACAACCCTATTAATATCAAGATATACTCATTTATCTCTTTAGTTTAATGCCAGTTGCAGCATGTGTACAGTCTGATTGGATCAGTATTTACATGCATTGTAAAGCACATTTTACAAGCTTAGAGTGCTATTATTACTGTCGAAGTGGCTATAGGATAGATGAAATACAGAGTAATTTTTAGACCATGATGTTTTGGCAGATGACAAATGTGAATATTTGTGGTGTAGTAATGAATGCTTGCATCCTCCAGCTATGCCTCAATGAAATAAACTAGCGAGAGAGAACAAGGTGTAAATCATAGGTGTCAAGGTGCATATTGCTGCAACTAAATTATTGGATTGGAACATTTGAATTTCCTTGGCATTGCTTAAGGCATTTGAATATTTATTATTCAAGAGTGTTTTAACACGTTTGCATTTGTTTCCTTAGACATAAACATCTTTGACTTTTTTTTTTTTTGGCAAAACCTTATTGTCGACCGAGGATTAGTGGCTTGTGGTTTCCATTTACATACCAACATTTACTAAATATCTACTGTAACTGCATCAAAACATTCCCAACAACTGTCACCATTTGAGTACATATTGTATTATTTCTTATTCTTCAACTGCAGGTACTTGTTATCATGTATATTACGTAATAACTCAACCTGGCATTGACCTGGCATAAGGATTGTCTTTCACACTTCTAAATGTGTCACCATTTAATCGACTCCAGGAGCAGTTCTCTCCATTTTCCTCTGTTGTAAGAGCTTTTTTCCCGAACATGCCCATGGAGAATCAGCTAAGGTCAAATAATGTGATCAGCCGCACTCGAGCATCAGGGAAGGTACCAATCAGAATCAGCGTCACGTTCATCCGCCCAGCTTGTTGCATCCTGAATACGGCAGTGTGTGAGAGACAGTGGGAGGGGTGGGTTTAAACACATGATTAATCAGGAGTCTTGTATGGAGAGAGGGCAGGGGAGGGGGCATCCGTTTGTGCCAGAGACAGTAGTGTGTGTGAATGAGGTGAATAGGGGTCTTTGGTGTCCAGTGGTAAGGTAATGAGAGAAGCCACAGTGTGTGCACCTCCAGCCTCTGCAGCGGGAGGAGGAGGGCATGAGGAGAATACAGAGTGAGACGGCTGCTGCTGACGGGGCTGAGGGTTAGCCATGAAACAAACTCAGAGCAAACAGGGCAGATTGTACTAATGCATCATGGAACTTTTCTCACAATAACTTATTTAAATTGTCTGTTTACAGTTTTACCAGTGTGATCTCATGCTCATACATTTTTTGTGGATTCTTTCAGTTTTTGAAAAATATAATAATTATATAATATTTGAATAACATGAAACTTTTTTTATACTTTAAAACCTCTAAAAGGGCATTAAGACACAGTGCTTTTAGCAGACAGCGTATGTATGTATAATTTTGCAAAGGGTCAGCTCAGAGATTATGTGTGTTATGGTGAGATGCAAAACCAGAGCACCCAAGGGATCCAAGGCAGGAACAAACACAGTGCCATTAGCTGTCTGTTCTGGCCTGTTCCCTCTTGACATTATGGAGAAAATGACATGCTTTTAGCGCTGACTGTTCATATAAGAGGGTTACCTCTGTCATTTAAAGTTAAGAGCAGGTCGGAGCTGAAAGGAGCCAGCGTCTCAAGAATAACCGTGTTCCACCGATAAAACATCCAGCGACATAGGAGTGCTCTTTCACTGGGCTTTCAAAGTGCAATATCTCCTCATAATGTATTGTTTTAGGAATGGAACAGGCCAGTGAAGGTATGTTTAGACTGGAAATGTTTTACAACTATAAAACATGTGTTTTTTGATGTTAGGGTAATAAACCACAACTGGACCTCATAAAACAAGAGATATTTATCCTTATTTGACAATGCTGGATCCTTTAGATCTGATAAATAGCATTTGAAGTATGTAGGTGAAAAGACCTGCTCCTGTTGCTGTAGTACAGCCTTCACCACCAGAACAGCAGACTGCAAACCTCAGGCACTGACAGTCAGTGTCACAAGATTCCAGTTGTTACTTTATGTCTCATATGGTAATCTTCATGCAATGATGCAATCACAATGATTCAGGCTTATTCACTACTTAATTAAGGGGTTAGGGTTAGGAGAAAGGGTTATGGGGATTAATGAAGTAGTTATTAAGCCTGAATCATTCTTAATAAACATTTTTTTCATTACAAATTAAATCTTTGTTCAGGCTCTTAAAGGTGTAGTTATTATAAAGTGTTACCCTTTATTCTGCATTTCTCCTCCCTTTCTTCTTTTGTCAGCAACTTAGATGACTCTGGCTGATGTAACAATGCACATAAAGAGCGCTGTTTGATTGAGTTGTGTGCCTCTTTAGTTTGCTTCAGAAGGCCTGACCCTGTGGACCACCCCAGCATCGTTCAGAGGCTGTGCTTTAGGTTTGTTTGTCCTCTGTTTTGTTTAGTCATTAAAGTTGTCACACTGCGTTTGGATCAAAGCGACTTGAGGAGGGGCACAAATTACCATCTTAAATATTAGTGCTGACACCTCATTAATGAGATATAATTTGTCAGAGCAGGGGCAAAATTGAGAAGGATTGTTGGAGGTTTTTTTTTTTTATCTCTGCATCTTTCAGAGGGACCCATGATGAAGGGGGTTTTATCAGCGCCATTATGCATTTTTTAAACAATTTCACAGACTTAGATGACAGAGCGTGGTTGTTTACCCAAATAACATTACACTGGATGCATAGGTTTTAAATTCATAGTGCTGATTCATTTAGACGTTCCATGACTAGGAAGGGGGGGGGTCACCAGATTAAAAAGCACATGAGTATCTTTGGGTAAGTTATTTTGAATTCATCTTCCTTAATTTTGCTCTCATCTAAATCTGGACAGAGGCACATGCAGCATGTTGAGTTGTGGTTTCTTAGAGTCTGAGGTTTTCCTGTTGGCAGCAGTGTTTATAATTAGCTGCTATGGCTGGATGATTGGAGACATTTTGCAGGTTGTCAGGCTGTGGAAGTGCTGGTGCGATGTGATTGACGGTGAGTGGGCACGGTGGTGAGGGCTGTGGTGGCTGCGGTTACTCCAGATTGGCAGGCTGCTTTTTCTTAATGCCTTTTTAACCGTCTAACATTATAGCTTTCTGGGAGTGTTTATTGCTTCACTTCGGAGATTCTAGGTTTGGTTTTCTCTCTCCCATGAAACCTCACTGGGCACACAGATGTACTAGTGATGGATAGATGGCTGTGTTTGCCCACTGCTCAAGTGTGTTAAACCAATCACAAATTACACCACAAGCAGAGGACAGGATCTCTGAGCTGAAAAGACAGCCACTAATGAGAAAAGTTACACAGGTTTTACTTTTAATGAGCAGACTGTGACTGTGGCTCACCTTAGCCGGTATACAACAACAATACAACGGCAGACCTATACGCAAGCCTTTGTATTCTGTTTGTGTCAGGAGGTCAGCCACTTGATGAGACATTTTTCTGGGCATAAATCTTATTAGTGTGTCAGGCAAACAAGAAAAGTTATCCAGACATTTGCACTGTGGAGATAAGCATTCAGAGGTGAAAGAGTTTGCTATGCAGTGAAGGGAAAAATCATCCAGCTATCAAGGGGAAAATCCATTACAGCATCCTGTTTCACTTAACCGTGGTCAAGTTGGAAGACACTGAATGGACTCAGACCACTGTCATCTGCACAAATGCATTTTACTTTTAATCATTATGTAAATGTTGATTGCTTCAGTTTAAGCTGTGCAAAACTTTGGTTGGATGCATTTCTATTGGTCCTTTTATTGCCCCAGTACAGCGGCTACAAGAGTTGGTTACATTTATATCACAAACTCAGCCCCAGACAAATAAATCCCACTTGGCCAGTCTGACATTTTAAAACTTTTTTCATTGCAGTAGCTAGACTTCCTGTCAAATATCTTCCTACAACAAATGCCTGGTTTGTGGTAGCTATAGTGTGGGGAATCAGGGAGTGTGTGTTAGAACTCCAGGTTGTATTAGCTCATTTTACCCTGTGCTCGCCATATGTCTTCATCTGTGGAGGATTAGCATGCAGCGGTGGCCAGCGCTATGAGCTGAGCCTCCCTCTGATTAGCAGTGATGCATTTGAAGCCTCCACAGGGAGCGACGACGCCACACTCTTCAGCTCAGCATACCGGAGCATTGTATTAAGAACTGTGTGTAGGATGTTAAGCAGATGTTTAGTGAATGCAGCTTACCAGAGAACGGTGAAAAACACTGTTACTCTAGTACTGCGGATGTGTCATGGATGGGGCAAACAGTTTTTGACTCCTGAATGAAATGATTTTATGGTGAAAATACTTCTTTAATGCAACTACACCCATGTTATTAGTTCTAGTGACATGTTCAGTGACATCTTATCTGTAGTGGGTGAATGTAAAGGTAGTAGAAAGGTAAAGGCAAGTAGAAGAAAGGGAGGGAGGAGAGTGGTGGGTGGCAGACTGTAGCCACTGCACCCTTGGGTGATATGTGCTCTGTGTGGTGTGCACGGGGAAAGCTACAGATGAGTAATGGCCTCTGACGTGCACGTCTCTGTTGTCTCGTCCTCCATCCGTTTCATCATTACATGCCATCAATCTCTCCATCTCTCAATCTCCCTGTCAACTCTCATTGTCCTGCACCACTTTCCCCCTGCTTTCTCTTTTCCCCAAACAATGTCTGACAAATCCTCAGGGTTTCAACTTCTGTTTTATTTATTTTTTTCTTTTGCACTCTCACCTTAGCGCTAGTTCACTAACCTGTAAAAAGTTTGTAGTGTATTCATCAAGTTTTAATATTAACTTCAAAATGGTATTGCTTTTTAAGTTTTAAGGCTGCAACAATTAACAATGAATTAATTTTATGTGTTTTATTGATTTTATTGATTTTATTTTTTTTATGTCACTTTGTCTCTGTGCAGCACTTTGGAAACAATTTGTTTATGAAATGTGCTATATAAATAAAGTGGATTGGATTGGATTGAATCAAAAATAGTCGTGACTGGTCAGCTATTTGCAAATATTCTCTTTCTATAAGTCTTCAATCAACCTATATTTGATTAAAAATGTATTCTAAAAACTAAATGTACAATAGAAATAATTAATCAACTCATTTAAAATAATAAATAAATAAATCTCTAGTGGATTATTAAAATAAATCTAGTGTAAAACAATATAGGAATAACATTTTTAGTCAGTCATCACCACAGCAAACGCTCACACAGGGATTTGACAGATTTTTATCCAGGGTGCCTCCTGCTGCCAAACACAATTTTGTGACTGGAGAGGGGAATGGGGCTGTCATATTTTTGTAAACTTAAGTCAGAGCATCTCCGAAAAATTGCCTCAGTATAAGTACCATTACAAGTTATACTTTTGCCTCTAGCTTTAAAGCACTCTGTCATCAGGTCTACTTGGACACAATCGCACGTAAATACTAGCATACTGACGCGCAGCAAAAAGCATCAGTCAAGAGTAATGTTGTTTAGTGTAATTCACTGTTGTAGCCTCTGCCTCTCAAAAGGAATCATTATAGAGATTACATAATGGAGGTCATTTTTCTTCCCGACACATACAGCTCTGTGATGCCAGGACAAAGTGTTTGGGAGGCAGGAGGAGCCTGTTAGCTTGGAGCTGAGAAGTAAATGGGTCCGGTGTGGAGAGTCTAAATCAGTGGCTGTTAGCTTTGCTCCTCTCCGTTCAAATCCACACCCATTACTCTTAACAAACCAGAATAGATCCACAGTATTGATCTGTTGGCAGGAAATACCGTGTTCACGCACACGCTGGCAGGTGAAGGAGCCGGATATGGAGACTCCAGTTCTCCTTATTATGGTGATATCTGCACTTTTCAGCAGAATATGATGTGGAATTGTTACAGAGGTTGAGTCCTGGGACCAAAACATTATTCAGTATTATTGATAAGTGACATCTAATAGGATCTCGTTGTGTATAGCTGGTAACATGAAATGAGACAAAGTCAATGATATGCAATGTATTATGTTATTCCTGAAAAGAAAATGGTAAAAAAATGTAACCTTGATGCTGCCTGCAAACTATAAAATACTATTTGTATGGCTGAGTTCATGATTAGAGGTCAAACTCAGGCATTCACTGAAACATCACGTCTTTATTTAGCTCAACTGCATCAATCAAGAGTACTTAGTTAAGACCTTTTATATGGTCCATTCTGTGTGAAGAGGCTGGATGATCGGGGATCTCGGAGTGCTCTATGTGCTCTGTGCTATGTGAGAATGTGGCTAATGGCTATAGCTGTAATAGCACATGTTCTGTAATTACTTTGACATCATCCACAGTGATTGCACTGTAAACACTCATTGATTTTCTGTACAATCTATAGAGAGAGGACACTCTCTGACAAGGTTGTGCCTACAAAAACTGTCCACACAGGTCTGTATCCTTGACCATAGCCATTGCTTTACAGTGGGCTACTATTAATTAGATGTTGGTCTTACTAATTAACACAGTCATTCTTAATTTCTCCCTGGCACTTGTGTTCACGTGGCACACTTCACTTGTGGAGTTGTGTTTAGCGCCCTGTTTGATTTGCTTCACTGGAGTAATGAGTTTGGAAAGCCGACAAAAATGGTGAAGTGTATTTTGAAGGAGCCTCAGGATGATTTGAAGTCCTGGGGGCTCTGAGCGGCAGAAGTGCGCTCTCCTGCGTACTCCCACTCGTGTATGTATTTACTCAGGGATGAGCGCGAGATGCACCCTGCGCCGCATCATTTATCTGCTGTGTTATCTGTGTGTCTGTGTGTGTTTTCAATGCAGAATGAGGGGTTCCATGCACAGATGTTTTTTGAGAGAAATCAGGCAGAAGGAAATACAAAGAATCATACAGGAAAACACAAAAAATATTTTTGGCATTAGTCTTGACAGTGACAGTGTGAGGAATTTAAGAATTGTAGTAACAATTTTAATCTGCTAATCTGAAATGTGTACACTGTATAATATTTACTTCTACTTCAACACATGTTGGAGGAAAAACGTAGAAGCCTTTCTCAGTGAAAGTAGTTTAATCAAATACAAAGCAATTCCATTGCTACAATTTATATATTTTGATATAGACAAATATATTTTGACACTATTGAATCTCTCCTCTGTAGGTTCAGTGATTTATATTTGACATAGCACTCTCTTTGTTAGACAAAATGTAACCAGAGATAAAGATTAAAAGTTCAAGCAGCAAATCTAACAATTGGATAAACACAGCAAAAGCGCTTAGGCTCAACGATTTACCAGGTAAAAGGAGCTTATTGAGAACAAGTATGAGATAAGGAGCGCTTTACAATGGAGAGATAAAGACAAGTGCTCTAGATTAGGCCTAATATAACAGAGCAGCATTTATCTTCCCCGCCAAATCTTGTTGACTAAACAATAACAGCTGTGACTGTGGATTTTACAAATACTCAAATCACAGCATCCTCTCATGCCAAAACAATTCCAGTCAGAAGACAAGCACTTGGAGATGGGAGTGGGCCCATGCCTGCTTAGCCCTGTGACCAGCCCCAACAATGCACTGTGTCCAAGTAAACATGGAACTTATTCAGAATGATAAATATTGAACTTGTATTAGGAGTGACAGTGAGGACTTACCACTTTTAATGAGTGGTAAAAGTCTGAGACTGGGAGATATAATGAGCAGACTCTCCCAATGTATTTCCCTTTTTTGTTCTTTTATTATGCGGAAGCAGAATTGTTGAATTATATGATTACTATAATAATGGTGTTTTATATCCCAATCCATCAATTATGCATGCCCTAAATAGCCCCTCTAGTAAAGATGTATACCACCCATTTTAACATAAAATATAAATCTGAATGTGTAATATTCTACTGACCAAACAAGGTCATGTTATTTACTGTTTCTCAGTCCGTATCAGCTTCACAGTGCAGTGTATTTACCCTTGCACACCTCTGTGTATTGTCCTATTTAGCATGGTTTCCACTCATGCATCCTAATAGCCCCAGAGAGCAGGGCCTCTGCTGTCTGCTATTAGTGAGCAGCACAGATCAATGGGCTCAGGGACTGCATTGCCAACCTGTTAGAGCATCCCCATTCAGAATCACTGAACTGTGGCTAACACCGCAGCTAAAGTGTTTGCTTGTATAGAGTCTAAAGAGGGAAGGCCCACCTGTACCAGCCCTGTCCACACCTCTGTTCCACAGCTCCTAACAACTGACTGAGTTATCTACTAGAGGGGTTTTCCGGGGTCACTGCCTTTACCCAATAATCGCCCTCATAGAGTCTTAGAGTCTAAATCACAATGGCTTGGCTAAAGAGGGTAATTGAGATGTTTGAAACTCAAGTGCTATGCAAAAAAAGATATCTGTGCGTATGAAGCACATTTATCCCCTGAAAGTCTTTGATGGATATACCCTTTATATATTTAATAAATGGAATTAATTATGATTATAGACTCAGTTTATTGAACACTGATTAGCTAGAGGAAGGTTTCTTGGAGCCACTAAGAGCTTAACCCAATGCACAAGAGAAATCACAGCTTTATAAATCAGCTGTAACCCAAAAGATTAAACACAGTGGATGTTAATGTCAAACGGCTCCGATTCGGTCTAAACGTGTCAGCTGTGGCCCTGGCTGATCTTTGTGGGTCAAATGTTTGTGTTTATGCCCGGGAGCTCCCCAAGACACTGAGCATATGCACGCTCACACAGGCACATGCATAATGAAGCCTGCCCCCCACCCCCCTCCCTCTCTCTCTCTTTCTCTTTCTCTCTCTCTGTTTCTCTGGCTCTCTGTCTCTCTTTCGCTCCCTCTCTCTCTCTCCACTCCATCAGAATATGTCAGCATATGGCTCCCCCCTCTGAGACAATGTAGAACAGACCGATCCGGGTTGCATTTTGCTCCAGAGATATTGACCTAGAATAAATGACAGTGGGAGGGTGAGGAGGGAAAGAGAAGTTTAAGTTAAAAGTCACTTAAAGGTAGAGAAGCAAGTCAAATGTGCAGGTACTTTTTGAGAATCAGCTCCAATCTTATTTAACATTCAAAAATGAGGGCACAGCTTTTGTAGAACCGTTCTGGTCATTTTTTTGTTTTAATGGTACATATATTCTATACGTAATATGGCAATGTTTAGTATGCAGTAGAATGTTTTTCAGCACAAAAAACAAGGCAAATGAACACCCCAGACTCTTTAATGTCTCCTAATGCTTCCACCTCTCCCCATCCCTCCCTCTGCACAACCATGAAGAGCATAATTACATTGTGGTGAGCATCAGCAGCTTTCTCATTTTGAGAAGACGTATTGAAAATTCTACTGCTTTGAAATCCTGTGCAAAATAAATAAAACTTAACTCATCATGGATTTTAAAAAATGTATTTCATGCACACTCTTTGGAAAGGTGGGCGTGTGAGTGTTTTCATTGCTGACGGTGAGCCAAATAATTCGCAGAGAAAAAAAAGACATGGAATGGATTGAGATTTTTATAACAGGATAAAGAGGCAAAAGGGAGATAAAAGTGTGGTTCATACTGTGGTGAACTTCAGTAATGTGTTCATTTACTTATTCCTTCATTAATTCTGCTAGGAATATTCCCACCACGGCTTTGGGGCAGAGGTGATGGGGTGTGCCAGCCTGCCATTGTGCACAAGAATATCATAAAAAATGAGTAAACACACTGTGTGGAAGAAAAGCCACAAGCAACAGAAATAAACATGGTTATTTTGGTAAGATATTATGTGTCATTTTGCACGTAACGGACAATAAGAGAAAAGAAATCTCAGCAAATAGATCAAAGAGACTGGGATCACCTGTTTCAGTTGACTTACATCAACGGTGTGTGGTCAAAATGTCCCAGAAGTATTTTGTCCTCAAAGGCTGCCTGGGGTCTGACACGCTGGGTCGTAACCATGGTGAGAAGATCAAGAGTTTACACATGTGCCCAAGCCAACAGTACACAGGGCTTGACTTGCTCTGCACGGATCACAAAAAGAGCACACTTCAATACCAGCCAATAAAGAAGCCCCCTCAAGCTTTGTATCACCGCCATCTTTAAATTCTTTACTTTTGCTTGTAGCTTTCCTTCAATTCAATGACACTGACTTCTCTTTGAAAGCTATAGTATATTAAAGTGTCAGGGGCTGTTTTATTCAGTCCATACAAGAACACTTGAAAAACAAGCACTATGGGCAATTTCAGCAATCTGTTTTGAATGTTTTGTTGGAGTCACAAACAACAGAGTCGGTCTATATTGCAAATTGTCAAACTTCTCAACCCTTTGTGCTAAAAACGATGCAGAGATTTGCTCACAATGAGATGTAATTGCACGCAGACTCATAAAACATACAGTCATGATTTTAAATCAGTGCTGTTTTGTTACCGGCAGCCTTCGCTCTGTTTGTCTTTGTCTCTTAGTGCTGCCCTGATTACTCCATTTTCAGACTGTACCCTGTGGTTTTCTCCTCAGTGCCCCCTTTAAAGGTGTCACGACCAATGTGCATGAACACTCTGGGGAGATTTATTGTTCAAGCCGCGCACAGCGGTGGAGGTGTTACATGTCGCGCTGTTGGTGGAACACATTCTCTGGAAAATGGCCACAACAAAAAGATGTTGTTAAAGCCACTGGTTTTAAGGGAGAGTCCGAAATCCGGGTCAGCTGTGTTCCAGTGCCAGGGCTGTATGATGCAACGCTTTCGCATGCAGTGAGTCTAACCTAGTTCAGGGTAAACGTGGCCTTCGGCAACTTATCCTCAGTTCTTCAGCTTGATTAGAGAGTGAAGGGGTAAACATATTTGCTTCATTAATTTTACTTTAGACTCCTACTACTATCACTACTACTACTGCTACTATTCAGGTTAAAAAACAATGCTCCAAATATTTTTTTCTCAAAGTGACAGTAACCACAGACATCAGCTGCATCAGACACATTTTCGTATGTTTTTATCTTGTGTGATTTTATCAACATTTATTGTAATTGTTGAACATTTTCCCAGACTGTGCATTGCAGAGCCTGTGACTACTGCTTACCATTGCAATCATCCCCCTGCAGTCTCGGTCCGTGTGAATCGCTGCTGCTTTGACCACTTTTAGTATCAGACCATTACCACGCTTTACTTCTCTCTGTCAACGTCTGCATTTGCCGCTCAAAGCAGAAGTGCTGCAGGCCGATGGACGTGTCACGTGCATAGGGGAGGAGAGAAGTGTCATGCATGTGTTTACCCTGTGACATTTGCATGACCCCTTGGCACAGACTACCAATATGGCAAAAGCATATTGATCCAATGGACCGTTAAGATGTGGCATTGGCACTGTTAAAGTACAGGGTTTTGTCTCCATCTCTGTGCCCTATGGTGAACTAGTGCACTGTCTTTGCACACAACCCTTCCCGTATTAGGCCTTATTGTCTCCTGTTCATTGGATCGACATTGTTGGAGCATTTTATGGAGACGTATTAGTCAAATGGGCCATCATCATCCCCATCGGCGAGTCAGATGATGACTTTTGGCAGAACCCAACAACAGCGCAACGCCAGACTGCCTGAGCCACTGCCATTCTATCACACACATACACATGCACACACTCGAACCACAAAAACAAGCTGTTCCTCATTAGGGCCACAAACATGAAAGATGGGAGTGTGAGGAATGGGATGTGATGAAGAGGACAGCATAAGCTAAAAGTACTAGAAACACCAAGGACAAAGAAGTAAGGAAATGTGTTTGTTCCACTATCATGGGTAGAGAAAGCTCCCCCAAGCTCCCTGCCATGGCACCCTCAGCCACCCTACCCACCATGCCCTATCGACACTGGTGTTCCCATAGCAACAGGAAACAAGGAGGTGAGGAGGTAGGAAGAGAGGAAGTGTGCTAAAGATTAGAGAGGAATTTTGCTGCGGCTGCTGTTGCTGCTGCCTGGATTTGACCAATCTGGTGTTGAGGCTTTAAGATGCTCTAATTCTCTCCCCCCGCTTTCCTCTCTATCATCCTCACACACACTTGAAAGGAGATACCAGGTCAGGATGAAGAAAACATCTTAGAGAGATAATTCCAAGAACAGTCCTATCAAAGAAGACACAAAGACCATTGGTTGAAGTGCTAATCAATATTTATATCTTAACATATGGACACTGAATTAAGGAAACTTTCAATTACACCGTTTTATTTTCACTTAAACATGAAGTCTTTGTTTGGTGTAAAGTTCTAGCCCAAAAAAATAACTTATTAATTTCCAGTAGCTTTGGAAATTGTAGCTTCTTTTTATGTTACAGTTGTGAGGTGATAAAACTGAATATATTGGAGCAGAGGTTCAACATCACATTTTAATGTCAGATTCAATTTAAATTTTATAATATCCAAGTCTTGATTAAATAAAAATACTGTCTAATACTTCAACCCATTTAACCACTTAGAGGAAAAGAATAAAAGGGAAATTTGGTTTCTCCACTTTTTCACATCTGATTGTGCGCTAACATGCAGTGTGTGTGCTCTCATTAGCAGGTGGCAGCACGCGGTTGCTCGTTAGCAAAGAGCTAGCTGAGCACTGGGGCATCGCTGCAGCTTCATTAGCTTCTGTGACATTTATCTGATCGTTTTGCACCGTCTCCATAGCAACCACAAATACACATGCTTATAAACATTCACAAACTCCACCTTTCAGCTAGTTATTTCTAGTTAGTAGCCTAGGTTATAGTGTTCATTTGGCAACCACCATGATCAGTTGTTGAACATTGTTAAAATTTATGCTTCTAACATGAATTTCTCATAATATTCTGACAATGGTCCATGATCAGTGTAAAGTGGAAACAAGACTGCCAGTTCATTCCATCAGCCCCTCCAACCACCACCAACCACTCACAAACACACACACCCTACACTTGGGGAAATGTCTTGCCCGAGGACACAATGCCACTTGTGCTCCAAGGGGTGCTAGCAGTCATTGTCCTCCTCCTAGGATGGCATGCTTAGTTTAAAATTTTACAAAATTCTCTTAAGTTTGCTTTTCCCAGAAGACTACAATGGTACATGACTTTTAAGGCCCATTCGGCCATTGTGTCTTTGCTTGTTGTTGCGTCATCTGTAGTGTTTTAGTGTGAGGTTTGTGTCAAAATGTGTCACTGAAGGTGCGAGTGTCCGGTGTTAGCACCTCTGCACACGTGCCGCTGTGTGTCTGTGGGAATGCTGACCTGAATCGCCCTCCTCCCTTGGGGGTGAAAGTGATGTTTCTCAGTCTAGTTGTCAACAAGATTAGTTCCCCTGTGGGAGCGTTACACATCCAGCAAACAGACTGCAAATGAGAAAAGGAGGGTGACAGGTTGGCTCTTGCAGAAGTCACTCGCAGGGGTTTGTTTTGTGCAGGCTGCAGTTTTGGGGTTAAGGGAGTCAGAGAGGATATGTGTTTTAGAGCAGAAGCAGAAGGAGGAAACAGCAGGGAGATGAACGCAGTCAGCCTGAACTGTAGTCCGTGTGTATGCATGTGTGATATGGCTATGCATGTGTCTGTGTGTTGGCTGGTTTCTGAGAGACCACGCTGAGCTCTGAGCTGTGCTTACTTCTAGACCTGGCTCGTATGCAGCTGTCTTCTTCTCTCTCTCTCTTATTTTTATTCTAGCCCTACCTTCCTCAACGTCTCAGGCCTTTTTTCCACTGTCTGTGAGCACCAAGTATGTTCCTGACTGCCAGTTGGGCTCCAGCTGTGAACAAGGCAAACACAGTGGATAGCAGGCAGTTTCTGAGGACCAGGCAGCTCATCCTGTGCTCCCATTACCCCTAAAATGGGGAGCGTTTCCTTTTTTCCTCATAGTTTTGTTCACAAATAACCAGCTGAACTATTTTGGTCAGTCTCTTCATCGTCCCCACACCTATTTCCCATAATCGACCAAACTGTGGGTCGCAGTGGATTGCCCCATAATGGATCTCAGTGACTGAACTTATAAAGGGAGTCTTCTATTGCACAGCTAATTAATAACTAATCAATCAATGTGATATAATGCTGAGCTGTAACCAGCTGAATGAGTGACATTATTGTTGATCCTTTATTTCTTTATTCATATTTGGATAATTCTGTTTGAGTTTGTTTGCTTTAGTTACTGCCAGTGGTGAGGTCTTGTTTGCTGAAATAAGTAATCAATTGTCGTTTATACTGTTAGTTTGAAACAGTAGATGTGACGATGTAACAAGTCATGACACTTTTTTCAGAAACCTCAGATATACTCACCCACAGAGAACAGAGTGCAGATCAAGCCTGCCAAGTCACGGTCCTAGCTACAGCGAAACAGGAGTGATGGAAGAAATAGTTAAGCTATTAAGACAAACAATTGTCTCAAATTGAGAGGGAGAGAATGGAAAGGAAGAAAAGAGGGAGGGAGATGGAGAGGCTAACACAGGAGTGGATCCACTCAACAACTTAATCTGAGCCCCAGGACAGTCTCCTGCTGTGCAACACACACTCTCACAAACATGTGCACACTACACACCACACTCTGTGTGCTGCAATAACACCTTGTCAGTCTTCGCCAAGGGGCAAAGGAAGAGTGCTCATTCCTTTGTAGTGAGCAGCGTCACCTACTTCCAATCACCTCAGGATACAACTGAGCATGCAATCTTCACAAGAGTGATCTTTACATGGCCCTGTGCCTTATGGCCACAGAGTCAAACTCTTCTTTGTCTCAGTGGGTGAAGAATGGCGTTCGGAGTACAGTGAGGACAATGTCTTGCATGAGGGAGGAGCAGCTCTGACACCAGCTATTGTATGCTTTCTCCCATGGACTGGCTCGGGCCTCACATAAACAGCCAACAATAAGGGATTGTCTCAAGCGCTTCTCTCTGGGTATAGCTCACATACGACAGCTCTGTGATGGGATGGACAGGCTGCAGCTCTTTGAACCCAGCAACCATACAGGCCTAGCCCTGACAGTTATTGCACATTTATGTGCTTGAACATTGGCTTCAGAGCTTAATAGGAGCAATAACTTGTGCCCCTACCTCTCTGAAGGGGTTCCATTGCATTCAGGCCTGTGCACTTTATCGGACAGCTTAGTAGGAGCACTCGTGGCCCCAAGGACTGTTAGCACTGGTTTGGCTCGTTGACTCTTTCTCCGCTCTGGCATTTTATTTGACATGTCCTTTAAGTCCTTTAAAGAATTGGGCGTTTCTGCTGAGCGCCTCGGCTCTTTCTGCAAAAGATGGATGGCGCGTATTCAAAGGTCTGCATTTTTCTCTCTCTTTTCCTCAATGTTTCTCAGTCTCCTAAAGTCTGTTTTTCTAAGCTCTGTGTGTCATTACATGGAGCTAATGCTGTCAGATAACCAGTCTCGAGATTTGGCTTTGTTTTGTTTCTGCCCCAGTTGTGACTGCTGCAGAGTATAAACTAATTAAAAACATCACCATTGTTTCATTAAAGCGTTTTTCAGCCATTTAGATGTTTGCTATCCTTAAACACAGTTCTCCTCAATCGTCTTTAATACTGCTGCTGCCATAGTCTCAACCGATTTGGCTTTTAATTGTGATCATTTACTGTAAATGTTTTGCTGTCATTATTACTTTACATCAAGTTGAGTCATCAACCTATAGACTCCATGTGTAAATTGGTGTGCACAGTCACATGGACATCTGTTAGTTAATAGTTGCCTGTAGTGGTTTTGGAGCTAATCTCTTATACACAGCTTCACATTAACAGCTGAAATTCAGGCTCTCAGACATAAGCAGATGCTCACACATGACACTGCCTGGACAGCTGCAAGTCGACATACATTCAGTGAGAGTCTCTGCTTCTTATCACAGATCACATGTCAGCACAGCACAGTGAATAGGCCCACGTCTGCGGCACACATTAAATACAGACTTTGTGCTGGATATGCAGTTGAGGGAAGTGAAAGAAGGCATGTTTTATCTGTGGGTTTTGTGCTAATGTACAGGAGTATTGAAAAGTAACACAGCTTTGTAGAGAAGTGTTGGGAACTGTATGAAATGTACCTCTCCTTTTTTTATCCGTAAACCATAAAACCTACTGTATGGTTTTGCTGAGTTCTAAAACCTGGTGAGGAGTTAAAAAAAGAGGCTGTGGAATGAGAATAGGTATTAACAAGGCCCCATTTCACCATTCCCAGAAAGTTGTTTCTCTCTTATGGTGCAATATTAGAGCGAGAGAAGGGACTAAGAGGTACATAGCCTTTAACAGAATAGCTGGAAATGTAGGCCTTTAGGAGAATTTGACGTGATGATAGTATCTCTACTGCAGCTCTTTTAAAAGATTATGTTCCGCTGTACTCGGTAGAATCTATCAAAGCCGTACAAGGGAACAGAGGGGAACAGGGGTGAACAGGTGACCACTGGGAGCAAAGGCTGGGCTTTGTGATCTAGTCCATCACATAACTCTCATAGCTCATGGGCCTTCATACTGGTACTGGCATTTGCGATAGTCATGTGTAATATATGCAGCACAACATAGCTCCAAGTATTGCTAAAACGTATGCGTTCAGTTACTTACACAGGTTTCTATTTGTGTGTTTTTCTTTACAGTAATGGCACTCCTGGGAAGATGAACGGGGCACTGGAGCATTCGGACCAGCCTGACCCAGATGCCATTAAGATGTTTGTTGGTCAGATCCCGCGCTCCTGGTCAGAGAAAGAGCTCAAAGAACTATTTGAGCCTTATGGAGCAGTTTACCAGATCAACATTCTCCGAGACCGCAGCCAGAACCCTCCACAGAGCAAAGGTAATAGACTGTAAAACTATTATGTGTTAGCCTCAGAATATGGGCATGTAGTACTTGTTTTGTGATATAAGCTGACATAAATGGTTGTGCCAAAGATATAATGTGCTAAATCGCAGTTACATTTCATGCACTATTTAAAGACAAAGCCATGTCAGACATAAAACTCGGTAGTTCCAATCCACGTGATTTGGAGCTATTTTCTCTTTCCTTTTCACTTTTAAAGACTTTTTTTTTTTGCCTATTGATGAATTTGTCAAGTAACATGGCAAATAATAGACACTAGTAATGAATAGGAAGACAATAGTGCTGCCATATAAACAGGCATCAAGCAGTGGGGGGGCTGATGACAGGCCTGATGAGATGTGCTGGTGGGAGGGAAGGGAGAGAGAGGACATAAGGAAGAGGAAGTGCCGCGTTTGTATCCGAGACCGTCACTGCATCTCCATCACAAGTGAAGGATTGACTCTTCTCTTATAAAACTTTAAGATATGGCTAAAATGAGTAAGTAATATTGTGTTTTTGTGTTTCCTCCATGATAGATTTAATAAAAAAGTATACCGACAATAGTAATCAATACAATGGATCAATATAATATATGTTTAATGTATAGTATTATAAGTATGTCAAGATTCCAGAGGATTTTTGTTGTCTTTATACCGTATTAGATTTATTTAGAGTTCTGAAGCCATCAACCATAAAGCCAGTGATTTAAACTTCGCCTTAACACAAAAACTGTTGCTACTTTACTATAGCAGAACACTTCACCTAACATTGCCCACAGGAAGGACATCCACCGTAATATAAATGTATTTAAAATAAAACAAACAAACTTGGAACAGTCCATGGTATAAATTTACCCACTGCCTGAAAACCATGATGGTGTCAAATGAGGTGATAGACATAAACAACAGTGAGTCATTTGTGTTTTGAATGTGAAATCCACTTTGAGGTGTGCTGTCCTTCACCTCTCTCTCCCACACACTCCATCTCCGCCTGCTTCTGTCTGAGTCTCTCCAGCTGCCTCTTCTCTCAGTCATATGAGTTTATGTGAACGCAACACCAGAATATGCTTGGTCTTTGTAATCCTCAATGCATTTTACTTTGAGATGACTTCTACTGTTACTTTTGTATTTATTGTGATGGATGGCAACATGAAAAGAATTCTCCTTCAAGTCCTTTGCTTGTCCCCACTCTTTGGCGTACTATTCAAATATTTATTTTTCCTTGGACTAATGAGGTAAGTGTATCACTTGATTCCACTTAAAACACAGAAAAATCCAGGCAGGCACTATTCCATTCCTCTCTTTTCCCTAATTGAGATCTCTCGGCCTGATTTGTTTTTCTATCTCAGAGTGAGGTGGAGTGTTTTAAAGGGAAATGTTGCATTTGATTGGGCTCTTAGTGGCCTTGGTTTGTGCAAGCTTTAAGCACTGCTGTTGTTTTTTCCAAGTTAAGTACGCAGCCTGTCCTCATCTGCACCAACTAAACTCAAAAATGCCCATAAATACTTGCACTATGTACCATTCATTTGAGTAGAGTCAGAGATACCACAACCTCCTGAAGTTTTTGTTTCATATTACAAAACCTGAATTCTTTTTCTGGTTTTAAAAAAAGACCTCAGCCAATTTGGGGACAAATAAGGCGCTACAACACAACCCAGTCTTGACCTTTAAGTCTTCTTCTGCTGTTTTGATTTAAATGAGTTTGTTAGTCCCACTGAGGAGAAGACCGACAAAACTTTGGCAACTAGAGTTTACAGCTCGACTTTGCTGTTTCCAGTGTTTCTTTCCTCATTAGCTGCCACTTCTAAAATTGTTCGTCCAAAACACAACAACATCAAGAAAACAGGAACTGTGCAACATAATATAAACACCAATTGACAGCAAAAGTTTGGCAAGCAACAGACTTGTCCTCAAAAATAAACTGGAGAATACAATCCAAAAAGTTGTCAAATTAGAGAACAATTATGATTATTCTGTCCAATATTTTTCTGATTCTTGTGAATTTACATGGTACAGATTGAGTTTAGCCTTGTACAATTATACCTGCAAGTCAGAAAATCACCTCTTTTGACAAAGTATATGCAAATACCTCAATGAAAAGACACAAAATGTATTATTTATTTATAAAAATCACCACTGTTGCTGCTTAGCCCTGCATGAAACACCATGTAGGTCATTTTAGTATGGCTTGATGAGTGATTAATTGAGTGAAATTGGTGATGAAATTGTAAAACCTTCTTCCATGGAAAATAAGGCAGCCAAATGTTGATTTAATGTGATACCGAGTTGATAACAAAATGACTGGATAAGCCCGGAAAAGATGAGAAATTGAGATTTTTTTCCTGCGGAATGAGGAGGAGATGGAGGGAATGATACAGGAGGAATTAGAAAAAGACTACCAGAGGGGTAAACACAAGATGTCCTCTTTTTCTATGACACAACCTTTTGGGCTGTGTTTGTGTGCATTGTCGTAGCAAGAGACTATTCATAACCTATATTTAAACTATATTGGCTACCTGGACAGATATCTATAGTGTTTTATTTGTTGTATTCTGTGGTCAACAATGCTTTTCACCTCAAGGATAGCCATCTTCAAGTTGTTTATTTTCACTGTCCTCTCACATCCACTTGTCATCATTTTATACATAGAGTTAGCCTTGCAATCGTGGTAAATAGATGTGGCATCACACTCACAGAACAGAGATCTCAGTGGGCCAACGAGTGTGGTGCATAGGGTAAAATGTTCTGTATTTTTCCTTCAACAATGTACTGACACAAAAATAGTTTAATTTTTTAAATTTTGGACTGGCATCTCAATATACCCCTAATTCCTGGAACAAACTTAAACAAAATATAGATTTCTTCTACTTTTCTGGTCTTGAAATTGCACCAAAAATGAAAAACAGCAGCAGTACAAGCTTCATGTATACTAACTCACCCTGGATAAATCATGTATTCATCAATGGTTGTGTAGCAGTTGAGTAACACCAAACTACACATGCTTAAAGGCAGCGAGAGCAGTGTAATTAAAAAAAAATTAAAACGGATACGACCAGAACTAGCAAATTAAATAGCTGGGCAAACACCCTGGTATATAAATGCTGTGGTCACTGGTCAAAACATCATGATATAAACAGCATATAGCAAATTATCCAAAAGCCAAGAAAACGGGAACAAAAGATTTCATCTCAACCTGCTGAAAATCCTCTCTTATCCCCTGTGTAACACTTACTGTGCGTTACTTTCTTTAAAATACAAAGTGACTGCATTCTCTTATCCAACAGTTACAACAGAGCAAATGCGTAACTGTCCGAGACAATTATCTGCTCTAATGGATTCAGCTGAGACAGGGCCCACTCCAGACAGACAACTGACTTATTCCATTCTTTCCTAAAGCAGAGATGCCAATTATGTGGCCTTAACTAGATATAAGCTTTTTTAGCAACTTAGTCGAGCCCAATTAGGGAGCAGCTGCAGGTGCATTTTAATGGGAAGTATTCTCAGCTCAGAATTTTGAATTAGGCTTTTTTTTTTACCTCAGTGTTTATACTTTTGCATGCCTCAGCAACATAGACTGTTGCCTGGTTGAATTCGCAGAGCAGGGATTTTACCCTTTGCTGAAGTGTGTGTGCTGGCGTGAGTGTGCACTTCAGGGTTAGTCAGAAAATCGGCTTTGATTCCCGGAAAGTGCTTGTTGTCTCCAGAGATACTGAAAGGAAGAGGATTTGTGTTGATTGGTGTTATTCCCTCAGAAGTAACCTGAAAATGGTATAGCTTTGCCTACTGGATAAAACATGTATCTGTCACATACATGCAACTCTGAAACTATCCTTTTTTTTTTTATTCCACATGACATTCCATATTCAAAAAAAAAAAAAAAAAAAAAAAAAAGCGATGTTTGTCAGGTGATAGTGGAACAACTATTTTATCTCGCTGGCTGCTCCCTTTTTGTATGTGGTTTCCATGGTGAGCAAGTGCATTGGACATTTGGCAGATTTTTGAGGCATTTGCCATTTCTGCATCAGGCCATGTCACTGTGACTGGAATGGCTAATAGACTAAACTGGATGTCAAAAGTCAGTAACCATTAGTAACGATACAAGTCAGGTTAGGGCATTTCAGTGAGGTGTTAATGATAGAGATTTCCATTTTCCACTTCAAAAAACAACAGATGAGTATAGTCCAAGGTAAACAGCCATGCATATAATGTTTTACTCAGCATATCCTCAGCCATGGCAATAAAATGAACTAGAATTATATAATGGTACCTGTGTTTCTCTGCACGCTGCATGCCTCCTCACCTCTTCACTCCTCTCTGTGTCCAGCTGCAGGGCTGGGTCGACCCGTCATCGGATGGGGGTTGATTGGTTGACAGAGGTGAGGAGCAAAGGGTCTTCTCTCACTTTCAGGGCATCCTCAGCCTCCAAAACTATTTATACTTGTTCTCTGAAGCCGTTTTTGACCATTCATTATCATATCTTTCTGTTGTCCTGACAAACTTTCAAATATTAGCTTTTTATCAAAGATTTCTACATTCAGTCAGGTCTGTTCAAGTATCCCTGGTCTGCAGCAGTGAAGTGTGCATCCATGCATAAATGGAAGTATATCTCTCTTTTACAAGGACAAAGCATATTCCTGTGTCTGGTATAGTTCTTATTCAATATACTGCTTTTGTCTCAAAAGGAAGTCATAAGGCAGTATATGTAAATTCTTCACATCCTTCAGCTTTGTGCTCGCTGGTGGCAAACTGGTTAAATGAGATTGTGGGTTCATCATCTGGCCAGCTGACACAAAACGTATATGAAGCAGAAAACTCAAACTGACAAGAACATTGATTGTGCAAAAACAAGTTTGCTCAAGACTAATTTAAATGAGATGCACCCAGAAGAAAATCCAGCAGTATCTCTAAAATGAAAAGAAATAAGCGTGTCAAGTCTTGGAGCTTTCTGTTTCCATGTTGCGAGCATGCTGACTCTTAAACAGGAGAAACTGGATCTCGGGATAGCGTGTGCGTAAAAGTGTGTGTGTGGCTGTGTGGTCCACTCCTCTGCTCTTTGATCCTGGTTTGACAGCACACCACCTGGGACCTTCCACCACACGCTGCATAGCTCCCAGGCTCTGACTACACTGTAGGAATCACAAAACACTGGCTAACGTGCCGCTAACAGCTAGCCCTCCCCTTCACATTACATGCCATCAGAATCACTAATGCTAAGACCCAAAGCTAACCCTCCATTGTATACAGTGAAAATCCAGCCGCAATCATTATTCATTGCTCACAGTACAGCTGGAATTGCTAATGGCACTCGAGGGTCTTAGACGAACACAGGTAAAATAGGATTATATCGTTACTATGTGCAATGCCGGATCTCTGCAAGGTTTTTTGTTGAAAAAGCCTATTGCTTATCCTGCAAGCATGTACATTGAAGTTCTTATTAATCTCAACACATAGCTGATAACTGCTCCTTCTGGGTTTAACTGGAGAAATCTATATTCAAAAGAAACGCATTCCCTATGTAGCTAACTGGAGAGTTGTCCGAAGTAATTCCAGTAACACGGTCATGAAAATCAATTTTGTAGGCCTTTTAACAAAATAGACTATAAATGCCTATTATCCCAGTAGCCCAGTGCTCGGGGAAAATTCAACTGACCTGTTGTATTGATTATTGAATTTATGTCTTTATCAAATCCAAATCCAAACTGAGCGCCTATTGTGGAAGTCTGAGCAGGAGGAAACAGAGAATTTAATTTGGAGCCAATACACAAGTACAGAAATCCGGATGCTAACGCTAGGCTAAGGGCCAACTATTCAAACAGATCTGAGACCCAGAGGAGGTCACAGGATTTCAGCTCCATTACGCTCCCAGACTCATCAAAGGGACCCGGGGATCAGGAGGATAAACCTGCTCCAGATGCTCACTGCTGGGTTTCACTCAGATGCACCGCGGGGCAAGTGTCACCGGAACGGAGGCCTGTGATACGTCCAACACCCCCTCAACTGTCTCTCCCATTAACACTTAGCAGCACAATGGGGATGTCAACAAAGCAGCTGTGAACAATAGAAAGTGTGCGGTTAGACGGTATGCACATGTCATCTTGTTAGTTAGTCTATTGTGTATTGTAAAGGAATGGGATGTAGTGCTGTAAGCTCCGTGGGTTATGCAGGAATGCACTCATACTCCATCTTTGCCACACAGTTAAAAGGTGTGAATTGAAGGACTTTTTTCATTGTAAATAAAAAAAATAAAAATACGTGTGAAGGGTTGTGTGTCTAATTGTCGTAGCCTTACTAGTAATTATTGCACTTTATACCAGCCTGTGTAGATGTCTGTTCTGTGTAAACCTATAAAGTCAAGGTAGTCATAAAGTGGCCCAGTCTACAGAGAGCTGTGTTGCACATAGCCCTAATAGCAGTGCTTGTTTATAGAAGGAGATGAAAGCCTCACACCTCTCTGTCTGGCCCTAATGCGCTCCCTCTCAGTTTTAACCTGACTGAGCATTTTTATAATACTGAGTCAGCAAAAAAACAACCACGCTCCCAAACTGTTTCTGCTTTGTTCTTTAGGGATTAACCATAATTAAGCCCAAACCTTTGCCCATATTTTTCACCTTTTGATTCTGAAAGTCCTGTGGGGTGCTTATGTTTATCTTTATGAGCAAACAAAATGCACAAGTTGCAGTATTTTGTAGTTCACCTGCAATTCTTAAAAGTGTAAAAATGCTGATAACTAAAATAGCTTCTGTATCAATTTGAGACAAACAGGTCTACTATCTTTGTCTCAAAATCCAAGTAACTGACCATTTTAGGCTATTTTGATTTTTTTTTTGTGTGGATTTTGCAGACAAAGAATGGGGATAACTATCTTAGATAATTGAGTTTTGATGAAAAACAAAAAAAACAAAACATCTGCTCAGACTGCTGCCTCCGCGCCTCGCTCCCAGATAAAACAGAAGAAAATAGATGGATTTTTGATGATTCATACCAATATTATAGACTGGAATCTAGCTTTGTGGTCGTGGTTAACTAAATTATACAGTAAATAATGATGTATTCATGATTAGAATCAGTTACTATTGCATTTTGATGTTATGTTAGATGTTATGTTACATATATGTTACATTATAGTTTGAATATAGGAACCTGAGGAATATAAAATGCTGGTGCATGACTCACAAACCCACTGGACACATATCCATGTTTTCCAAGGTGTTGTGCTGGTGCTGTTTGCGTGAGTCTGAGGGCACAATAACACATCCTTCTTGCTCATGTCTCAGAGGCTCAAGTCATCAGCGTCAAAACATATTCCAAAGTGCTGCCTTCTTCTGCTCTGTGTTTTCTCCTTAACATTCTCGCCGTGTCGGCTGGTGTCGACAGGTGATGCCGGCAGATGAATAGAGGAAGTGCTTTTGTTGCTGCTTGTGCTCATCCTTCTCTTTCTCCCTCTCTCCCCAGGCTGCTGTTTTGTCACGTTTTACACAAGGAAAGCTGCCCTTGAAGCCCAGAATGCACTGCATAACATAAAGACCTTAACAGGGGTGAGTGTCCTCATTTCTCTTTTACTGGTGTCAAGTTTTATTTTACTTATTTTATTTTGTCTTTGTTCTACCAGGCAAAATATTAAAAACAAATTCTTATTTACATTGTCTGCATGGATGTGCTATAGAGCACTCAAGGGGAAGGGAGAAGGAGGGGCACAAAAAACATTTGCATTAACATACCCACACACAGTAAGATTAAATTATCGGTTATTAAAACATTTGCAGAAGTCCTAAAAATGTCCGTGGGTCCAGTGAGAGGGCAGATGGGTTCTGTGACAACTTCAATAGAAAAATAGATTAGATCGCATCTATAAAACATACATCTAAGATACAGGAATTTAATTATTTTTTGTCTGATGTTATAACAGCACAAGAGAACAATGATAGGAGGAAGAGATTTAAAAACTAAGACGTCCACTCCTGGAACAGACAGACAACAACAAATTGTACATCTTATGTAAAATGTAATTATAAGCTGCTTAGGATCCAAATACAAACTTGTTTAGGTGTTTGTAAATTCATTGCATAATATGTACATCTGCCTGATATTGCTGCATCCTTCTGGACAGGAAACATTATGTACAGTACATGCTTGTGCACATCTGGCATTGACTCTGACAATAAGGCTCTGTGCACATGCTGTGACATTGCTGTCCTCATGTTGCATGCTTTGTGATTGTTCTGTCCTGGAGCGCTGCAGGAGAATGACGAAGGCAGTGGGCTGGAGACTCTCTCAATCGTGCTCCTTTAGCCCTTGGTGGATATTTAGCGGCCCCCGGATCCCTTCTGCTCGGGCTATTGGCTGTTTCCCCACCTCTCTCCTTGGCTGCACCAGCTAACTGGAAACTCATCATGTGAGCGTGTGTGCCCACTTGCTTCTGTCAGTTGGATCAGTGGATAGGCCCCCTGGGCTGGATGGGGCGGATACTGCAAACCCCATAAGAGCTATATTCACGATTTGTGCCTGGGCTTCTGCTTCCTATTCAAGCTTGTTGTTTTGCAGAGCCTCCATGTTAATCGTGTGTGGACTAAGTGTGTTAAGTTTGTTGTGTTTTTGTGAACCGTGAGAGTTAGTCATTTATCTGGTGTTGAAGGTGTGAAAGAGCCCCCACGGGAGAACATGTTTCAGGAACACTCAATCTTCTTTTAACACTATGACTAAGCCCCTCCTCTGCTACACTGACTTCATCTTTTACATCTCCGTCCCTGCCTCTTGTTAGACCTTTTATGTCTGTCTGAATCAGATCACACAGTCAAAACACTTCTTTCTCAGCTCACCCAAAAGATACACACTAGTAATTTAGTACACATCTAAAAAGAATTTGTACATCTCCTTAGGAATGATACAGAACAATTTTGTTTAACCCTTGTATAGCAATAGACAAAAGGCAAAACTATATATTTGACATTTAGTGAATAGGTTGTATTTTTAAATTGTGCTTTTGAATATACTGCTGCAACCCTGACATAAAAAGCATATAGACAGAACAGATACAAAGACGCCTTGCAGTGAGGACTCTTAATGAATTGCTGAATGAGTCAAGAGAAAATGAGTAAGCTGGGCAGATGGGGAGAGAAGAAAAAGCAGTCCAAGGTCAGTGGAGGTGCTGTGCAGATGGACAGGGAAGAGGTGGAGTGGAGCTCTTCACTGTGCTGCAGGGCAAAGCAATAAACGGGCCGCAGTTAAAAACCAATACCTGCTTATTAACTTCTCTGCTCTCACGGCTTGTAAAAGCTGTAGAACAATGTTTGTATTGGCACTCTTCCCTCCCCTCACTCTATCTCTACTTCCAACCCAGGCCCTAACAAGGGAAAGATGCAATCAGAGTGAAAACTGGATGGGGGCCAAATTGACAAAAAGGGCACCAGTATTGGCAGAACAAGTTGGCAGCCATGTAGTGTTAGGACAGTGGAATGATTTCACTTCTGAGTCAAGCATGGGTTCTTCAGTTTAAGTTCATAATTTTCTCATAACGCATTGCACTTTAATGAATCATTTGTCATTTGTTTGTAATGGCCACCTGGAGATTTGGCAGTATATGTGGTAATGTGATGGACTCTGGCTACGAGTTTATAATCGTGAACACTGACAGGCAAGGGAACCATACCAGAGAGAATTACTGGCAAAGATGAGAATGTTGTCTAGTTGAATCATCATGGCAGCTGACATATCCTTTACTGCAATAATGCAAGCATGTCATGCCTTTTGATTAGTTTATAATCTTATGCTATACTTTAGGGCTACAAATAGATCTGGTATGAATCACCTTCCTATTGAAAAGACCCATGCTGATCAAAGATTGATGCCTGAATCTCTATCTTGATTCCAGTTTGAGTAATTCCACAGTCCTACTGCGTTTTAATAATGATTCATACACATATTTCAAATTTTATTTTATAGTATATTTATCGCACACTTCAGAAAGTATTTCTTGCTTCAGAAATTAGATACTGAAGTATTGATTCAAAACACACAAGAACACAGAGTTTGACCTTATATCTGGCTTTGAACAAGTTGTTTTACAAGGCTCTTGAGTAAAGCACTTGCGATTACACAACACTAAAAACCCAGAAGCAATAATGGAAATGCAACATTACAAGAAATCTCTAATAGCTCTCTTTTGATAGGCGTGTTGTGGCATCCTTTTTGCATATATCTCTGCTATTGAAGTTGTACAGCTTCAAGTTATGTAACACTATTGCAGGTTACAGTAAACAGAAGGGTATGTTTTATATAGGACTGAGATCCAGTGGAATGTTTGAGTCAGTCTGGAGAATGTAACTACAGACTGTCTCAGAAAAATGATCTGTTACAGTGAAAAGTTGACACATAGATTCCATTATATACTTGTTCTTTCTCCATTGTGTTGATCAGGCATTACATTATGACCTCTGAGTCTGTTTTCCATTACATCTGTCAGTGGGTTTGGAACATGTGGGCAGAAAGTGTTGTCATCAAGTATATATGTTAAAAGAAAATTGAGTGAGCACAAAGGTCACCAATGATGTTCAGGTGGCCAAAAGGATTCCTGCACATTTCAGAATAAATTTCTCTACCCTTACGGCAGATATAACATGCTTTAGAAGAATAATTATGATCATGCCTAATTTTCCAGCAGTACTGAAGTAACAAAACTGTAAGAAGCGTGACACTAATTTGCATACAACACATGCTATGCCATGCTTTTACCAATATTCTTGATTTTGCATAACTACTCATGTCGAATAACAACAGTTTGCCAAACTTGTTCCTAATGACCTGCTAATGAAGCTCCTGGGGGGTGGAGACAGAGTCTGTGTCTGTCAGCATGTTTGCCTGGAGTTCATCTCGTCAACACTCTAATAGCAGCAGTGAGTCTAAATAGTGCATTTTCCTCTGTTCTCTCTCACATACACACAGCACTGCAGCCTATCTATTGTTGCAAACATGCTTGGTACCCCTGGAGCGCCTTAAAGTCATAAGAGCTAACCCCCGCTGCTGGGGCTGATGTGCGCCCCCTGCCGAACTTGTGCTCTGAGCATGTCCCACCACTGACTTTATTACATTACATTATTTTCACTTTCACCTCTCTCCACTCCTCCTGATCCACTCCACGCATATCTAGAGATGTGTGTTTACAACAACAGCGAGTTAAAGCCTGTCAGCGTGCCTGTCAGACAAGGTTGTCTGAGATTTTCCACTAAATTAAACTCTTTCATTAGCGGCTGACAGATGTCTAAATGCCCAGAGTCGGCTACCCCCCACCACCTCTGCTCAATGAGTGCACCCGGAGGCCACTGCTCCATCTAAAGCCATGGTTCAGAGGAAAAGAAAGAGGATAGAAAGGAAAAGAGAGGGAGATAATGCATATGTTTCCTGTCTAGAATACCTTTATTTTAGTGACACTTGTACTGGCTTGTAGAATGTGTTGAATGTTTGTAGAAGAAGCTGTCTGATATCTTCTCCAGGACTGCGTTACATGTGTGTGATAAGGTGTAGGCTCCTTTGTCACAATGTATGCTCCTTCGACTTCGTTTACAGATCTCGATGGCCTCTCTGATCCAGCGGTGGTATTTGTTGCTTTCAGGAATTTGTCCTTTTCATGTGGAAGTATGAAATATGTAAAACAGCTCAACAAAATTCTCAAAAAATATATTTATCACTTTAAAACTGAAGACAGATTGAACCTTTACAAAAAAAAAAATTAAGACACAAAAAGTTAATTTGTCACTAAAAATAAGTAGATAAACTATTAAAATTTGCTTTCCATTTATCAAACAATGGACTCAAGCCTGAAGTGTCAATTCTAAATCCATATGCAGAGGACATCAGGTTCAGAAACATGCTAATTACTACTCTGAAGGCAGCTGAAAGAAAAGAAGGCAAGTGACCGATGAAAGAACAGTGCGTCTGACCCTGAACTGTATTTGTTGTATTTGAAAAAAAAAAATTATATATATATATATATATATATATATATATATATATATATATATATATATATATATATATATATATATATATATATATATATATATATATATATATATATATATATATATATATATATAACGATGGATAGATTGGTCTTGACGGAGGTTTGTGCTCATGTCACACTCTCCTACACCTTCCTTCCTTCCTTTTTCGTTATTTTTTTTCTAGAGTTCAAACTGTCCGCTTCTCTCTGCCTGTACAGCTAAGCATCAAACCTCCTTTGATGCTCTCTTGTCCCATTGTGACAGCCAGTTAGAGGGGAGTATTCAGTTGGTGGCAGCAGAGGGGACTTGGATACCTGAGGAGCAGGGTGGTGGGCTGGTCCGCACGGGTACCTCTATCCTCCATGTGGGTGGATCAGAGCTTTTGGCGTGTACTGAGCTTGATAAGAAGCGTGGGGCTCATTAAAACCTGCCGTTGAACTGAGACCACACAAACGCAGATCCCCACCTCCCTTACCTTTCTGTTGCCGAGATAATTAGTGATGCTCCGCTGGCACAAGGTTGACTGTTCTCCGGCAAACCAAAGGCACATCAAAAGCCTCCATCAAAGTGAGCGCGATCTTGAGTAAGGTTAGGGTTTAAATGCTCCGAATTACAACCCAAAAGACGTAGCTCATTTAATCTGTCATTTATTGTCAAGTTGGTGGACAGAGAGCTGGATGAAGCTGCAGACTGTAAGTGATAATGTCTATTATCATTCTCAGCCATGTGAGAAATCATTGACTTTCATGTTCAAGCCCTTGTCAGTCTGTCAGTATTACTATGCGAAGAATTGTAAATGAGAGCTGGCATAGGCTACTGCTTTGGATAGTGACCTCTTTACAATGTCTTTAAATTGCTATGAATGCTAATTTAAAACGATGTAACACAAAACCAGAGCTAATGCATATGTCCAATGTGTAGTATTTGAGAATGAAATTGGCTCTGTTATACTAGACTAGCGTACTGGTGTCTATTGGTTGGAAATCAGCTGTTCTTTTATTAAATTTCTTTTTGTTTATGCCTCACTACTACACAGAATTTGATACTAATACTAAATCTAAAACAACCAATACAATTCTTAAAAACCCTGCCCATATTTTTCCTCACATTCTTCACCACAACTAATATTTGATGTAATAAAGGGATCAAGAGTGGAGCAACAGTAGCTCAGTGTTTGTCCACTGAGCTGAAGGTTATCGGTTCAAATCCCGCTCTCGACATTAACATCATTGGTAGAGCTGTTAGATCCGCTGACCCACAGGTTGGCGGTGCAATTCCAGTTTCCACAGATGGATGATGTTGTTGTGTACTTTTACCATCAACTAATTAGCCTGTATTAGATCAGTGTTGTTCTGATCACATACATGCTGTACACATATTAATCATTCAGTCATTCATTGCTACTTGTAATTTCATTGTTTGTTTTCTCATTCAGTGACAATAGAAGAATAAATAAATAGCTATTAATAGTAGTTGAAAATCCTGAGCATGTAAAGTACACTGGTGTTGACGCTTAACAAAACCACGTGTGTATGGAAGGCTTCCGACAGGGCTGATTTGTCAAAAGTGAGTGAAAAAGGATATTCTTCTGCATGGCAAAACGGCATCTCATTGGGCATTTCAACACTGTCAAAATCTGCGAGCAAATAGTTGTGATGGAGTGAAATGATGCCCGCAAGCCATTATTCAATCTATAAACCGCACTGTATACAGATCTATCACTTTGGAGCCAAGTACCATCGCATACTTTTTCCATTTTAATCATTTTATGACATAGAGCTCATTTTTCTGCAAACTGATTCTTAAATCCTGTACACAAGAGCATATTTGACACATAGTGGGTGATAAGATAAGTGAGCAACCTAATGTTTGCAGTCTATGTTTAATGTGTTTGTTCAGTTACGAGCTGTCACACACATCACCTCTCCACTGCTGAAGCTTTCCCTGCCGCTCTTCAATCTCACAGAAAATAGATGAAGGCCCATTCAGGAAGTAGTGATAGTAGTAGTGGTAAGCTTGCAACAGCGGAAATATAGCAATGTAGCTTATTAAATGTATCATGTACCAAGCCGTGTGTCATCAAACATTCATGTGTTATAGCCTGGAGGATATTATGCAACGCACTGAAAGGTTAGACCCTGAACAAGTGCTAGATAAAAAGGTTGAATGGAGACTAAGACAGCGCACACAAGTGTTGTTAAGGTTTAAATTGTACCTTCAAATTCTCTTTGTCTCGGTGTATATATGAGGAACCAGCCAAAACATTATACCACCTCTTCAAAATGCAACACCATGCCACTAAATGTCACGGAGCTCAACAGTGACCGCCCACCGCTTGTTTCCAGAAGTACATTTTTCATAAATGTTTCCCATAAATCATAATATTAAAAGGTTGAACGCTTGCTTGAACTAATCAGCTCTGTGGTAACTAAACTCCACAACAAAAAAACTGCAATTTTATTTCTGGAACTTTATAAACCGCTTAGTCATTAAAACATTTCCCTAAGTGTAAGTTTTAAATACCTACTTCCTCCGTTTATGATTTGCAAATCCGGTACCCCAGCATTAAGGTTGAACTGTGGAATTGGGCCACATCATCTTTCGCCGCTCGCTCAAACTCACTTTCCCACTTTTGCATATATTTCTATAACTTTGACTACAGCATAATCACTTGCGTACTGTAATGTTTCGCCTGATAGCTGTAAGTCCAGTGGTTTCTTCTTTGCACACAGCACACACACATAAGTACACACAAATGGATTCCCACGGCAGTCCCATTACAGTGGTTCATTATCGAAATCAATTCAATTAAAGGCTGTAATTGCTGTAGTAAAACCTAAATGCTATCGCAAACACTAGCGAAGGATAGCAAACATCATCAATGGTTGGATTCTATGTGCGTGTTGTTATTTAACCGAAGAAATATTAATCACACGTTTCGAATTAACTCCCCTAACCCCTTTTTCTCTCCGAGTTGGTGGCGACGCTTAAGCATATTGATTCCACAGCACGGAAGGGGAAAAGAAAAGCAGGAAAGCTAACTATGTTAAACACTTAGCGCAGTTAGCGTGGAGACAAGATGCAGCATACCTAATGCCAAATCCCTCAATCATTCCGCTCACACCCGCACGCTGGGTTAATTGTTTACCAAGCTAAATGAAGTGGGGATAATGTAGGCTAACTGTGCACTAAGCAGCACTAAGACAAGGGATATTGTAAAGGACAATTTGATTTATAGTCATTTGTTTGCCCAAAGAAAAGAGAGAGAGTCTAAGTCAAACTTCATTTGTATCAAGGTGTTTGTTGAAAGTGATGTGAGGAAGCAGTAGAAGCGAGGCTGTTTGCCATGTGTCAAGTGTGTGTGCAGACTTAATTTAATTGTCACAAGTGTAGATGGTGCGCTGGGGGAATTACACTTGAACTCTGGAAGAATAGACTTCGAAACTCTACACCATAGTATAGGTATAGGTATATAAACCAGGTGAACGTGTGAAAAAGATGCCAGATATATGTGTGAGCATTGATTTTTGAAGTTTTGTAAAGAATGCTATCAAACGTGACAAACTATGATAAAAGCATACACCATCAGTTTTGTTATTCCATGCGTATGTGTGTGCATTGCCATCAAAGGGAAAAATTCATTGTGTTTGGTGTGCATTTGACCAAACCTTCTCTTGGGAAACTATCACAACAGCACGCTTCCAAACAGGCTTTGTCTTTTTAACAATGTTTGTCTGCTCAGTGTGAACAGTGGGTCAGTAAAGGTTAAAAAACATTTCTAATTGTACCCATATTCTTGTTTATTTGTCTAAATGAAAAGGTCCAGGTCAGATCTCTTGCTTTAATTGGTATATTATTGTGTGACACTGTGGTATCTTGGTGCAATTATTAGCAAAACAGGCTATAACTAGAGTCTAGGGCTTGTACGTCAGTTTGTGTGTCTTTGTGTTTGCTTTGTGTGCATTTGTGTGTGCTTTGTTCACTAATATTGAATTTCGACTGTGAGGCCATCTGTCTGACTTTGACCCAGTAGCTCACCGTCACACCTCCAGACAGGAAGGAGGAGTCCAGACACGAGACAGCAGACAGCGTCCACACTCCCCTGTTTTCTGGCACGGACCCTGCTCATGTGTCTTTGGCTTCTTCAAGATGCCAACTGCTGCCAAAGATGACAGGCAAATACACACATATTCGTGCAATTCTACCACACTCTGACTGGGGTGGGGTTTTGGACAAGGCAATGGTTTTCATGTAACAGTACAGGTAGGCTATCGGGCTGTCACGATTTTAAAAAACTTAAACAGGATATATTGCAACAGAAAAGTATTGCAATAAACTATCGTACTGAAATGGTGGCTGAATGTCTAGCACTCACGTTTCACAGCAAGAAGGTTCTGTGTTCGGTTCCTGGGTCGCTTATCATCCTAAAACATGCACCAGAGGTAAAATCCTCCAGCTAAGGTGATCCTGACCAAACCGAGCTCAAGATCATGGAGCTGGGTCCCTGAGCGCTGTTCGCAGCAGCTCACTGCTTCTGACAGTTTGCCCCAGCAGCACTGTTGAACAGTTGAAGGATGGGTCAAAAGCAGAGAACGGATTTCCCTGATGAGGGCTCAATAAAGTATACCTTACCTTACCTTACTATTGTATGTCACTGACACAATAACAAAAGCAAGTTCCATAGTTACAGCTTTCGTTTATTGAACAATAAGTCTATATAGTAATTATCTCTTTCTCCTACAAAGATCCAAAGTTAATTGTATGATTGAGTTTCTACAACATGATAATAATTGTAAAGAGATTCTAAAAAATACAGGCAGCAAAACAACAGTACTGCAGTATTTCTGAGGGATTGTAACATCACAATACAGACTCTTTTTGCTTGAATTAAGTGAGTCCTCTGGCTCTGGGACAAGTGGACCTTTGACCTTTTGAGCAGCGGGGCAGTCCCAGCAGACCCCGGCATGTGAGGGGAGATGCTGGGGTATAATGTTAACCCAGGAGCAGCAGTTAACATTTGGGACGTATAGGATTTCCTGAGCTGTGTGTACCAGGAGGGAGAGTTTAATGGGCAGTAGGTGAGGAGTGGAGCCTTAGCACATAGAGTGCCTGAATGCCAGCCGGGTCGCCAGACTGGCTTTCTTTATATGAGCTGGAGGATATGAGGAGGAGAGGAACAGGGGCCGCTGGGTGACATTTTGTGAGCTTTGGTTTGCTCAGCGACACAGAGGGGGCTAGCTGTCTGCTGTACTTCTGAATGGTCTGACATAGTGCTTACAGTGGCTGAAAAACACATCTTTCACTTTTGTGTGTGTATACTGGAAATAAAAGACTTGAATATTCAGTGGGTAGGTAAAATATTTGGTCTTCTTACATTAAAGAAGTTATTGGTTTAATATTGATGTATGCTAATTAAATGAATATTATTGCGGGCATTTGTTGGGAGGTTTATTTATTTTTTATGTGGAAGTGATAGTCCTGCATTTTCTGGGGGTTTCTATGTGTCTGGGAGTTTCTGTCTGGAGTTTCTTTGTCTATCTGAAACACACTGTCACCAATAACCCCAAGAAAAAGGCCAGGATGAAATGATAAATACTTTGAGCCTATTTACGTGCTGGACAGTGAAATACACCTGCAAATAACTTGTCTAAGTATTGCGAGAAAAAATGCAAATACATTATAATTGTAGCCTGAAAATTGTCCCTTAACCAAGCTGCTTTTATAGCTGCAGACAATACTAAACAGATAAGAGACACAGGAGCTACTTGAATTTTTCCTGTAGCATTAATATGTAAATGAAATGTTAATTGTTTTTTTTCAGAGGTGTGTATTTATCATGTATTTTGCAGAAGAGATTCAGTCAGGACTCAACTGTGCAGTTTATAATGTGGCGATTCATGTGCTCCAAATATGATTAAAAACAATTTGTGACACTTTATTTTGAAGTGTTTGGATAACAAGTACATAATAAGCCTACTTCAGGTCTCACCCAACTTAAAATAATCACCAGACATCCATCATTTACATTTTGTTTTTATAATTGTACATCCTGCTAAAGAACTCTTTATTTTCCATATTTGCCCAATAATTTGTTGACGCTTTTTATCAAGTATCTCCCTGTGGCTCATAAGGACCTCTTCAATTACTGGGATAGGAAAATTAATAATTCTTGGAAAAGCAAAGCGGAGTCGAAATGAGTTATAGGGAAAGACAGGAACATTAAGTGGACGAGGACTATGGCAATTAAACAATGACGAAACATGGTCCTGCAATTCTTTGTATACCATATTTATGTGTCCTCTTCCTATACTGATATTATACTTTTGAATATTTTTCATACATTTTTGGATTATTACTTTGCTGCTCTTGAGGATTTTGGCATACAACTTAAGTAGTATTGCTTTTGGTAGCATAACAGTACATGGTTCAGCCGTATACACACTAAAACATATTTATGTACGTCAGCCATAAAGACTTGTGTGAGAATATAACAACTTAATGGACAAAAAAAGAGATTCTAATAACATTTATTTATGACGCCATCAGGGAATATGCTGCATAAACTCAATATGTTCATAAAACAGATGTCACTGTGAAATAAAGACTGAAGAGAAACGTGACCCAATTCTCCACCACAGACGAGTAATAATAAATACATAACAACACTGATAAAACGTAATTTTACCAAAAATACTGCATGTACTTCAAGAGGAGGGGGGCACAGACAGGTCAGGGGATTGTAAGATAGCGCAGTTTTGGAGCCCTGTGGCCTAAGAAAACCTTGATTTTTTTCCTTCAGTAATTGTCACCCATGTGTATTTAGTTGCTGTGTTCAGATACATGTGTGGGGGTAAATGCCAACACAGCATCCTCCTGCTGCTCACATGGGTCTGCACGCTGACGTTTTTTCCTCTCTGTGCTTTTTACGAGGCTGAGCGCGGCGAGGACATAGTAGTTTTGTCGGGGTCCTGCTGAGTGCATAATGAATGGCAGAATGTAGCTGTGGGCCTGCCAGGCAAAAAGAAACGCCACAGTGGAATTGTGGGATAGCAAAAGGAGAGTCTTGCTTTGTGGGTCTCTGCGGGGGTTTACTCAGATCAAACATGTCGACAGAGCCGGAGCCCGTGGGGTGGAGGGGCAGACAGACCTGAGGTGAGACGCCTCTAAAGTAGACTGGGGTTTTGTACCTGTTCGAAGGGGCTGCTGAGATGTGTGTGTGTGAGGGGGGAGATGCTTACGCTTTACTCACCAGCTTTGGCAGCATTTTTCCAGAATGAGTGGCGGCGATGCTCTGAATGCTGTCAGGGCTTTTGTTTAGGTTTTATTTTGCTTTTGCTTTTGGAGGACAGCCTTTGAAATGGATTAACGAGAAATGACTTGATGGGACTTCCAGGTTTGCTTTGACATGACTTTGTTTTTTGATGTGGCTGTAGCCTCACACACACCTCCGTGTCCCAGCATCTGTCCTTGTGTTGATGACACTAACAAGAGACAAGCCCACAGGCTGCCTATCCTTGTCTACCCTTGATTACTCCTCATATTATTTTCTGGGTTTCATTTTTTTTTTTTTTTTTTTGTTCACAATCAATTTTGTGCATAAATAATCCCTGATAACAATACCTTTCTGTATGTTTTATTCTATGGTGATTATATTTAAACATAAAGAAAGTGACATATGATAATTAAAGACCATTTAAACCATAAAGCATGCTGATTTTGTCCAGTGTAATCAGAGCTTTAAAAGGTCTTAAGAGCAGGTGTGGGCGCAGAGCTGATCCAGTAGTCAATGTTATGCTATTTGTGATATAATACTGACTGTATAGAGCACTAGACTACAGTTTACAGAAGAAAACAATAGGTTATTAACTACTGTTAGGATGTGCTTTTAAAATGAAACTTGACAGAATTAGAAATTAAGCATCTTATTAAAAAGTACTACACAAATGAGTCAGAAAAAAAACTTATTTCAGCCGAAAAGTTCAATAAACAAAAATGAGAACCTACTCTCCACCATATACTGCCCCCCTCAGGCCGCTCAGGGAAGTGCACCTCAGACAGAGCGTGTGTGTCTGTCTGGGACCAGTCTCAGGGAGTCTGGATGATAAGAACCAGTGCAAGAGGTAGAGGGTTGGGATAAAGGTGTGATAGAATTGGGAGATCAAAGCCTTCTGTGACAGCGCGACTGAGCCCAGGGGCATTATAGGTAAGATGGGGCACATCCACACTCACACGGACACATGCTGCCGCCTGCTATTTGACTCGAAGTGTGATTGATACTGGGTTAGATTTGGAGAATCACTGTCATTCAATGCGCAGATCAAAAAGCCACATAATCTCTCATAAAGGAAAGAGAGAGCAAGAGAATTAATGGGGACAGAGGAAAAGTTTGAGACACAGAAAGGTGACGTGCACTTCCTAGTTATCAAGTCTAATTTTTAAAAGCGATCATCGAAATCACGGGAATAAATAGGACACGTTTGCAATTATTGCTGCAACAATTAATTGGGATAGTTGTAACCAGCCACTTACTAAAATAATCATAATTGTATTTTTCATTAGTCGGTATCTGAACTGCACAAACTCTTTTAAAACAAAGACAGTGGCATTATTATGTTTAGATTATTATCAATAATACACTTTCTTGAATATTTTTTAACCATATATCCCTTATCTTGGCTAGAAATGTATTAAAAAAACACAACTAATCGAACAAATAAACAGTGAGTTATCAACTAAAATATGTATTTGTTTATAAGAATTTAATTTACTTTTTACTCCAGTATTTCCACCTCAATAAAGTGTCTGTTAAGTCTTACCTCCTTCATATTACTCTCTCCGCATCGCGAGGTCTATTGCAACCAGTGTGACTTTGAATACATTTCGTAGTTCATTGTGGGCAGTATTTGAGTTATCCATCTTGTTTTTGCATCTGTTCATTTTCTCCTCTCTCTTCCTATCTTTCAGATGCACCACCCTATTCAAATGAAACCTGCAGACAGTGAGAAGTCGAATGGTAAGTGCCTTCCAAAGACATCTCCATAGTATTTCTGAATTGGCTTAGTAATAGATGGCTACAGTATCTCCGCATGTATGTTTGATCGCTGCACGAGTGGCAGAGGCATCTAGGGACCAGGCCATGGAATTGAATGTGAGCCTAAAAAAGCATGACTCGATGGGGGAAATGCTGAGATATATTTTTTATGTATTATGAATTATTAAGGTGCTTGAGAAGGGGGTCAGAGCCAGTTGAATCGTTTGCCCTGATAGTGAACCCTGCCTGCATTCCCAGTGGCAGCTCATTTAGTATAAACAGGCTGTATGTACACATGCGAATCATGATTTAATGTATATGGGTTTACACACAAATACATATATTGTGGTCTCCAAATAGTGTCCCCAGGTTACCCATACAGTGAAAAGTGAAAATGTTGCACATGTAAAAAGAAAAATAGTAAATTAACCAAAATTTCATCCCAGCAGCTTCATTGAAGTAGTAGCTGCTTTCCTCACTGAACAGATCAAAATATTAATCACAATACATAAGACTACGCTCTGTTGAAATTCTTTTTTTTAAATAATTCATTTTGCAAGGTTTACACAGTAATACTTGGTTTTCCTTGAAGCAATTTGCCTTAAAAAGCCATGCACCAAAATGTGTTTTAAAAAGTTAAAAGGTAAAATACAACATTTTGGAGATGGCTGTAATGCAAGATTATCTTGGAGAAAATGTGCATGCATAGTTTATGTTTCCTTAGTTGCAGATTTTTTTTTTGTTCTTATTTAGCACTTTTAAGTACTATATCCCTAGCCTGGGTAGACATGGTTATAGTTTGAAAAGATCTTTTTCATCTTTTCTCAAATGTGTTTGAAGACTTCAAGCCAAATGCTGTTACAGTGTCCACTGTAAAAGTATAGTCATATTCACCCAGCCATGGGAGTCGGCTTTATAAAACCAATCTTTGGCCCAGTAAAATGCTGTGAAATACGGGTTTATAAGACCTTACTGCGGAGGTAACGATGCCAGAACTTAATAAAGCAGCTTCTGCCTGCCACCAGAATTGTGAAATATAGTGAAGACCATACGTAACATATCTATCCACTTAATGGTAATGACCTTTAATATACTCCACATTAGAGCAGCTGTAACAATGAGGGATGGTTGCTCATAGCTTTATTAGTTTAGTCTGTAGAGCATATCAAAGGCAGTGACACGACCTGGAAGATGTACAGTTTAACTCCAAATAACTATATTGGCAAATGTCTTTTTCTTTTTAGTTGTCTTCTAATGTGCTAAAACTCAGCATGAAGCCAATTTCGCTCCATTTTTCCCAGAATGCAAAGCTGACTCCAGATCATCCCACAGCCAGTTTCATGAGTCTTATCACCCACACGCCTGCCTGCGCCGCTCTTCCTAAAAACACAAACACAGTCAATTGTAACCATATCTGCTCTTTCTCTCCCTTCCTATCGACGCTAAGTAAATTAATTACACTGCTGTTAGACTTGTGGTAATCTTCCTCTGGAGTGATGTGCACACTCACACATACACGCTATGTACAAAGGAGTTAGAGCCCCTTTCCAAAGTACACTTATCTTGGCAGTGTATCCCAATGGTTGTGTGTGTGTGTTTTAAATACACAAACAGTTCAAACGGCAAAATAAACAAGTGTGCTATTGATTTCCCAGAGTGCAACAGACCGCTTATCTCTTTCGCCTCGCGGTGAGAACTGTCAGTTTCCTCATTAAACTTGAATTGGATTAGCATTACATTGAATGCAGTGGGAACTTATAAACGCACTATTATTGTCTGAGGTAAGGATTTCTCCGGTAGTACCTTAGAAACATACAGCACACACACATCTCAAATAGAGGTTGGCGATATTGGCAAAAATGTATATCCCAATATTTTTTTGCATTATTTCAATAATGATATTCAGACAATATTTCATCAGGTATGTGCTAAAATTTGAATGTCTTTGTTGAGGTTCAAGTTTAGCTCAAAATGTGAATTCAGTAGCAAAATTATTCAGTTAATTTTCAGGTCACAATATAATTTTTTAAAACATAAAATCAAAAAGACTATTTTAGTTTCAATTCTATACTCCAAAAATCTACACTCCAAAAAAGTAAACTTAGATGTAAAGTGACAGCTTGCTCCATATTTATTTCACTCTAGCATTCAGAAAGTTAGATTTCATAAAGCTAGTACACGCTAAAGGAATGGAAATGAAATAAAATGAAAGATTTCACATGTTGTTTATAATCCCATAATAAATTGTGATGTTTATTCTCACAATAATCATAGCATTCAAATCTGATATTGCAACATCTCTAGAATGGACCATAAATATAACCATAAAAAGTCTAAACTATCACTACACGCTTATGTCTCAGTTTTACTATTAGACAAATAAGACAATACACTTAGTACACAATAATACGCAATACACAAAAAAAAATTACAATATAGATATTTTTTGATACGTCTCCCACCTCTCTTCTCGACATTAACTGGAGCGCTTTCCTGGAGATTGCACTGGCGGCCGGCTGGATTTTGTCAGAAGAACACACAAACAGGGAGGACAGACGTGTGAGAGAGGACAAGCTGCACAGTCTCCCTGCACTGTGGCGTTGAAGTGATAATGAGACATTGATCACAGCTCACAGATGGCATGATGAAATACATGAGCTCTGTCTGTCTCATTCACTCCGCACCACTTGGGTTATTCTTTCACTTCTCTCTCATTTACGATTGTGTTTTTCACCCATCATCATCCATTTTCATAGGTGAAGGCTTTTACTTTTCTTTTTGTTCATGTCTAAAACGTGTTCTTCTGGTAATTGTATTTTATGGCCTTCACACTAAATACGTAACGCTGTTTAGCCTTGGACTCGAGTTATTTGTAAAGACTATAATTTGAAGCGTTTGAATCTTTTTCAGACATATTTCTCCACTAAGACCTGTGAGGAAATAAGTTGAGGCATTCAAAATTCTATCAAAATATCAAAATCTGTCACTGCATCAACTATACAGTCTGTATTTGTGATTCTTACGTATATCACCATCTACACACTTTTCACTGTGTATATGGGTTGGTTATTGTGCTGCTTAACCCTCAAACTATTTTTAAGGCCATCGAACAACATGTATAGCACTTGAACATTTATATAATGTTATGGTTAAGGTACACAGTATTAAAGGGAAATCTGTCCTTTACATTTGTGCTATCCTTCAGTATGATGAGGTTATTTATATATACCTTCAACATAATAAAAGTTCTACCGAAAAATGGCTGTGTTTTAAAATCCTGCTTGTTCTTGTTCTTGTTCTTGCAGCCGTGGAAGACAGGAAGTTGTTTATTGGAATGGTGTCAAAGAAGTGCAATGAGAACGACATTCGGGTCATGTTCTCCGCGTTCGGACAGATCGAGGAATGCCGGATCCTCCGAGGCCCAGACGGTCTGAGCAGAGGTGTGTGTCACCCCATTATCTACTATCTGCACTTAAGCTCCTCATGTAGAATATTATCACTCTGCTTCCAGTATCTGCTGCACTGCTGATTCATTACCACATGCCCCTTATACATGCGTGGGCATATGTTTTACTTATTAGAGTTTAAACGAAAATACAATACAAATACATTTATATTAATTTCAAAATCGCATTTATTTGTAGGGAAATTTTTTGCTAGCATGCCGGCTTGTACGACAAGTCAAAGCTTCTTAAAGAGTCATTTTAACATGGAGATGAATCAGTGGTGCCCCTGGAGGCTGCTCTATGAACATTCTCCTTTAGCTGTCTCTATATCCCTCTCTTTTTGTTGTTTTTTCCTCCCTTCTCTTACTCTTGTCTTTCATCAGCCTTTCCTTCTTGTGCCATTATAACTCCCATTTGCATCTTCTCTGCAGTTCAAGTTTAGCTTCATGGTGGAGTTAGGACATTTTTTATTTTTTTTTACATTTCCATATTTGTAAAATGTTAATTTGTTTGAATTCAAGTTTAAAAAGAACAAGGCATTATGTTTGTGTCCTTGAAGTGATTGCCAATCTCACATTATAAAGCAAAACTGGGCCTATAATGAATCTGATAAATAGTAAGATAGAGTGTGCATTCTTACTCATTATCACTTCTAAGGGAGGCTTTGCTGCTGTAAATAAAAGCGAGGGTGGCCATTTTAAGAAATCAAAGAGTTTCCAGTGAATTTATAAATACAAAATAAACTATTGGTGTTAGTTTAAAATTCTAGCTGGACAGAACAGAGACACCTTAATATACCCATCTCTTTCTATACCACCATCCCACCCAATTTATTTTCTTCCATTGCTCCTGCTGCTGCCCCGCCCCTGCCCCTCCCCCTTGTGGTTTCCATGTGTAGAGGAGCTGGAGGGAAGGCTTCTGAACCCAAACTTCTGGCCCATTCTTCTCCTGCTCCTCTGGCTGTCGCATGGGCTGTCATTGTGGATCTGTCACGTTGCTTCTTCTATGGCTGTCACATGTTATAGATGTTTATTTGTCTTGATCTAGTCTTCTTCTAGTCTCTCTCCCTTTCTCTCTCCAAGGTAGAAGAAAGGCTTGTGCCACACGGCTGCAAACTCAAACTCCCATGCTCCTTTGCTGCTTTTAAAACTGTGCCGCCCTATATCTCCTCACACTGGCATGTCCTAGAATCCACCCTCACGTCAATTTGTCCTCTTTTTCCGAGACATCCTCCCCTTCTCCCTTCTCCCAGCCCATTCTGACTTTCCTCTTTTGTCCTCATGAATATTTCAGATGTAGTGGCCAAATCTTAGCTTGTGGAGAACCACCGAGAAATAGGGAAATTTCATGTTTAGACTTGGCGAGTAAACAAACAACGCGCAATAAGTAGGTCTTTTAGGATTTCTATAAGTCCCACAGGCTCGGAGTCCCACCTAGATGTACTGCAGAGCGCTTTTAATTCATAGTATCAATCAGAAGCGTGCTCTACCATCCAGCTATTAATAAAATATGGATCGCACCACAAGTGGATGGCTGGGCCTTGGGAGCTACCCCAGTTTCATTAAAGGACTGTTTGGTTCTCCGCTGACGACAGAATGCGGCCCGTGAGGTATTTTTAGCACTCAAACCTTCCCATCTCGCTTGAAAAATAAGGCAATCAACAAGCTAGTTTTAACTTAGCACAGAGTAACTAATAGTCCATTGTATTTATTTATTTACTTATTTATTTACTCTGCAACTAGTGCAGTTTAGTAGTGCAATTGGTGCACGCTTTATAAATAGGTTCTGGCTGGAAGGGTAACCCAAATGGAGGCAGATTTCATAGATGATCTAGTTCTGTGGGGAGGAGGACAACCTTGTGAAGCAGAGTCAGTTAAATGACAGATAGTCGCGAAGCTAAAAAAGGCAGTGCTTTCAATCAGTTGAAAGAGTGACCTATTTCAGGGAAAGACTATAAAAGGAGCAAGCATCCCATCCCAAATGTTTAGGACTAGGTCAACGTCACTGATCTAGATGGAGGAACTGAACAACTCACAGGTTTCAGCCACACACACACCAAAAATATGTGCTCAGCCGATTTCATACCCCAGTATTTATTCAGTACCAAGATAATAGCGTGCGTATCACTGCACTATTTACAACATTTAATTAAACATGTAAACCGTAAGAATAACACTAATAAAGGCATGTACTTTGGCGTATCTCTTTCTGCATGCTTGCCTTTCATATTGCCAGGCAGACTCTAACCTCAGATTGCCTTTCTGAAGCTAGCGTTTTGCCAGCCAAACCTGAACACGCTGCATGTGTCTGTGAGCATTTGTCTAATCGGTTCAGGCCTGGCTGCTCTAACGTAGCTTGGTGAGTTTGTTAGCATATTATTAGCCCAGGGGGTTGTTGAAGCACTCCTCGCATTATCTCTTCTAATCACTCCCTCAACAGCCGTGCAATCTTACATCACGCCCAAACAACAACCCATAACACACCATAAAAACTACCTCCGCCATCTTGATTGGTTCAAATCATTGTCAAAGGAGGGCAACCAATCCGACTAGTGCGTGTCTATTCTTCTTCCGTCCGACTTAATTTTATTTTTTATCTGATTTCCATTTTCCCTAACCCCCGTAGATATTTGTCTCCACCCAGCCCCCCTTCTGCTGCCATTTTTTCTCAAGCAGAAAAAAGAGGGCACCCAATCAGTCGCACAATACCAGCCCAAAACCAATTCAAATTGCTCTCATGCAAATTGCTAACAGATTTACAATGTTGCATTATTGAAAATTTGAATTCAGGTGTAACTAATTCTGCCAGTGTGATGGAGCAAAGGGACAATCTTTTGAGGAAGGCATAATCCCAATGTCCCGGCAGCTAAAATTGATTGTGTTATACTTAGGCATGGGACAATATTGAAATTTTGTGCAACGAGTATCATGGCTGAGATTAATATTTATGAATAATATCACACTATAACTATATATACTATAGTTATATATACTATAACTATATATATGTATGTATGTATGTATAAAACAATTACAATTTTAATATCATGTCATAAGTGAAAACAATAACAATCTAGAGGACATCATGCATAAGTAAACTAGCTTTTTTCTGCGCAATCTGGTGATATAATGGCGATTACTTTTGTCAGTGAATAGGATAATTATACAAATTGTACCAGGAACAATTATTACCCTATCCTTATTATTGATACTTTGCAGCTGATGTCATCAACATTCCCTGGAGGTGTGATGCTAACTAAAGGCACTACTCTGTCAGAAGCTCTATTAGAGTTTAATCTGAGCTTTATTTGAACTCAGTCTGACCACACAGAGTTGACTTAGTTGGAACTACATCAGGTGAGATGATTTATGCTGTTAAACAAGACACACATAAAATTGCAGTCACAAACAAGCTACCATTAGCCAACAGTTTTTCAGTTAGTCACTCTCACTGTTTTTATTTGTCGCCTAAATGGAGCTATGAATGTGCGTATTGATCGCAGGCTCCCAAAAATGTGTTGTTTAAATCCTTTTTGTATTTTTTCTTGAGTTTTTAGACTCTTGAAACGTTTGACAGCGTTTGCTAATGTGTCCATTGTGGCACCATGGTAACTGCTGAACATTCCACCATAGAGATACATGTAGAACACCTCCGATGAGATCCCACTGCAAAGTATCAATTGCAATAAAAATATTATTGTTTATTGTCCCATCCCTAGTTATACTGTATGTCTTGTGATGATTGTTAATGGGTGGGCAAGGTTCAACTTCCTGAAATGGGACTGTGGTTGTCATGACACTGTGTTGTATCTACAGCAACTGACGATACTGTTGTCCTGTATCAATCTGTTTGGGGTTGTTTTGTTGTACTTGTTATTTTAGTTTTATTTATAACAAAGATGTGTCCAACCCTTTTGTCTTGTTTTTGTTCTTTCTCGTCTCCCCCTCCTCCTCCCCCCACCCCTCTGCCTTCCCCCCTCTCCTCTCCACTGTCCCTCCATACCCGTCCCTATTACAGGATGTGCGTTTGTCACGTTTTCAACACGAGCTATGGCACAGAATGCAATCAAAGCCATGCACCAGTCCCAGACTATGGAGGTACAGTATACTTGTCCTTCAAATCTCGTGTTTGTCATCTCTCCTTTTATTCCATGTGTTTACTTTCTGCCAAGAAACATCCTTGCACAACTTCAAAACAATGCACTTCATTATTTAAAAAAACTTGCGTCAATACATTGCCACAATCATCATAATAATAATAAAAAATCTGCTGCAACAACTGTAACCTCAAAGACTTCCAACTAAGTGAGAGAAATAATAAGCTGACCTTGCCTTACTTTCTCTGTGTCAAGTGGCACCAGGTCAACACACAGCCTTCAAGTGTGTATCTTATTTTTTCTTTCGTTTTTTTCATTAACTATTTTCAGTAACTAGCTGGTAATATTAATCTGGTCAGGTTTTTGTAAAAGAAATCTTATTAATGGGTACTTGAGTGGTTCATCTGATTCAACTAAATTGATTCTCATCTTGAAAACTTTGTAGCAACATTTCTGTTAGCAGAGTTGACAGAATAAGTAAAAAATGACTTGAGAAAAGAACAGATTATGTTGCTTTGTTGAATGTCCCCCACACTTTTTTCTATGCTTATATTGGACCATCATTTCTTACGAGATAAAGTTTGTCAAACTTTCCTAAAACTGTGACAGGAGAGGAGTACCTTTGACACTAGAGGCTGGAGTGGGCAGGTGGTGTTACAGACCTCATCAGAGCTACAGCGACCCTGGCACTGCGGTAATGGGGAAGCAGCTCAGGCTTCTTTGTGCACGGCACGTTTTGGGGCACTCTTGTCAATATTGGTGGGCTCTTGACAGGCCGAGGTGACAGGCCTGTGATTGGGAAAGAGAATTACACGCTGTACAACAAATGCCAGTCTGAAGACTTGTGTGAGAGAGACAAAAACATGGTAATAGCAGGCTGTGTTAAGGGAAGAAGACAAGTGGTGTTCACCTTGTAGCCCTCTCATTAGAGATGATCATGATAATCAGGGACACTATTGATGCGCTCTGGCATGTGGAGAACAGAAGCCCCTCCCACTACGTGCTGTGGATGTGCGTATGTATGTTTGTGTGTGTCTAGGCTTATTCCTATGTCTATAATATTCTAGTTACATCATTCTGGTTTTTATATCAGAACGATCTAAGAACAAATGGACTAATCACTGTTTTATTATTATTATTATTATTATTATTATTATTATTATTATTATTATTATTATTATTATTATTATCATTATTATTATCATTATTAGTATCATTATTATTATTATTTTATTTATTTTTTTGTTTTCATACTAGCCTACTTCAAAAGAATATATTTGAATTATTTTATTGCTTTATTGGACAAGTACTGAGTAAATTAACTTGTTGACATGCTAACTGTGAAATGTACAGTGGATTGGGGAAACTTCTGACACAATGCCAAAACAAACAATCGGGTCTAATTAAAACAGAAATAGACATATGATTGAGAATTACAAAGTATTAAGCCAATAATTTCATAAAACATAAGCATTTTTAAAGCCATACACACAAAAACTAAGTTAAACCTCAACCACTCAGAGCAAATCAGATCATTGCTCACATAGAGATTCTCTGTTTATATCCCCTCTGCTAATACCAGGGAATAGTAGATTACTTTGACCAGGCAGTAGGAGAAGAAGCATCAGCGTGTCTCCCGTGACTACAGGAAGTGACACTTTCCCCTGACAGAGTTAGTATTATGCTAGAATTATCCTCGCTCTGAGCACTGTTCTGCCACAATGGGCTTGGTAAACACTAGCAGTGCTCCTCGCTTTTATCCTGCATTTAGGGAAAAAAAAGACTTAAACCATAACACAGCAATATTGCACCGGACAATGGCAAGATACCTTCATTTCCATTTGAAAACAAGCTGTTTCTAGCCCCGGGCAGACCTAAATTGCCGCATCCGTTTGTTAATGTTCCTCAGTTTTGCAATTTAAAAGTAATTACTTCAGGTCCGAAAGAGGGAATGAGGTCTGGTAAATAGAGTTTGGTTATTGTCTTGGCTCTATTGCACCCCACTGTCTCAGATAAAACAAGATTGCGGTTGTGCTTATGTAGTGTGTGTTGGATGGCAGCACGTCCACAGCGCATGTCAGGAGGGAGAAAAGGAGGCAGACCCCATGCTCTATTCACTGATGGCCCTGTCACTGTCATATCCATTCTCATTACGCTGTGACATTCAGGTACACACGCCACACGCCGGACGCAAAAACACACATGCTCCCCTGAATGTCACACCATAATGAAAGTGGATATCAGCACGACAGGTAATTCACGGTGAAGCCTCTAAAGACACAACAGCCCAAAGCGAGTGGGTTGGTTTGCTTGTGTTGTGTTGGGCTTTATTTGTGCTGATATGTGCTGAGTATTATTCACTGTGTCTAAAGACTCATTTAGCGCCCCTTGCTCTACACCTGACGCTAAAGCACATTAGCAAGGCACCACGAGCGCACCATGACCCCAAGTGTGCCACTGGTGCAGAAGAATAAGTGGAGCGTGAGATGGTTTGCTACCAAACAAAGTCATGTCAGCTGGAGATTAATCATAAAGTTTACAAAAAGGGAGAATCTATGATGTAAATGTAAACATGTTTTCTAATACAACTATCCAGGGGCAAGCTTGGTGCATGTATTTGTGTTTGTAAGAGAAATACGTTGTTTGTATTATTCATTTTAGCTAACAGTTTTTTGTTTTTTTTACCTGTGCATAGTAGACTTAGTGATGGAGGTTAGTGGTAACACATGTAATAGAGTGTGTTGGAAGAGTAACTGTTTGTTAATGCAAATGATGTGTATCTTACATGCATCAGATTTGACAATAAAGGTTATGTGGGAAATAGTAGCAGTAGTCTTTTACTGTGTAACATGGTCAGTCTGAAGTATTTTATTTAATTATTTACGTATTTCTGTTATACATTATTTTGATGAATATTCGTACTTCTAAGGATTTAATGTACACAGTATATTTGCTTGAGTATTACTCTGAGTTTGTCAACCTCCTCTGAATAGTAAGTGCTTATGAGTGTGCAGAACCGAATGAAAAGTCAGTGTTGGGGAAGTAAATCAAATCCTTTGTGTAACTGTCTGTTCCCAATTGATTTGGCATACAGATCTGTAATAAAAACATTTCATGCATTTAACTACTGTGCCATTCAGCCTCCAATTAGTGCTGGGAGATGACACACATTGACATTTAAAGCTATGCAAGCGCTAAGCAAGTGAGATAACAGGGTCACAGAGCAGAAAGTCTCCTGAAAGCTACGGGAGATTGATTTTCAAGGTATAAGTTTGTGTGTGCGCTTGCATTTGTGTGTGTGAGGCTTTTTAGTGAAGGAACTGATGTGTAATGTTCCCTTCACGGTTGTCTCTGAGAGTTGTGTTTCAGCCCTGCATTTGTGCATTTTCACTCAGTCAACTCTTGGTTGAGTGAGTCAGAAGAACCAAAAGTTTTCAACATCTTTTTGATGGTGATTCATGCTGAGGTGCACTTTCGGTCAGCGCACACATTCCCCATGCCATAATTACCAGTACTGTAATTATTAAAGGTGCTAATTACAATGCTATAGCATTTAGAAAGAACAGGTCACCTGTCCACTGCCGTGTCTGTCAGTCAGTGTAAGGGTCATGGTAGGACATCACTGACCTATCCACTGGATCTTATTTTAAAGAAGGCATATTATGCTTTTGTCTGCTGTATAAGTATAATCTATGACATCCATGAATCATGACTGTATATTTTTGACATTTTAAACTTCAATATTGATCTACATGGCCTAAGAAAAGAATAAAAATGCTTGAGCCAAAATGGCTATGCAATGCTGCTGAATCCTACGCCTATCACCATGTAAGAAAAGAAAATCTGAGTATAAAGTAAGTACTGAGCAGTGGGCATGTATGCGGGGGCAGGGAGGGGGGCGGTGAAAATTGAAATTTTTGGACTAATGACATCTTGAATGCAAGAGAATAAAGATTACGCAAACATGCATGAATCACTGTAAATACAACTTACAGAGAGTAAATGGAAAAGGGGAAACTAATTATAACATGGTTAAATGCTCTTAAAAGTCAATTTTACATAATACTGTATGTCTCCTTTTAATCTATTCTCTAATCTATTCATCTCCACCATGAAAGGACCTGTCTAGCATTTACAAATGGATGTATAGATTTGGCAGTGAACAGTGAACGTTGCATTAATGACAAGCTGAGGCATAGCAGAGAAGGAGTGGGCAGGGACGTGTCTTCGTACCAGGTACAGGTGAAGCGACTGTGAGATTACCCACTATACATTAAATACATACAGAAGTAAGCCTGTCATAAAAATAAATTCCCACAGAAAAAAAAAAAGATAAACAAAAATATTAAAACTACTTTATGGCAATATCATTTTTGTGATTGGCCCCACACACAATGTACTATCTGCATTAAAGTGTCCTGTGATCACCATTCACCCAACGGATGCCTAATACAGTTTGTTTGCTAGAAAGCTGCTTTTATGAAACCATCTGAAATGTGCATGGAAAGGACTGTATGAAAATAAATCTGTAACACATCCCTGCCAAATCATTACACTGGCCTATCTTGTCTCTAAAGAGGGACAAATTCAAAACAAATCAGATGCTTTTCTAATTTACTTTTACACAACATGAGGTGTAATTTCACCCACTGGCAGGGTTTTTCAGAGCTCCCAGCAGCGGCAAATACCTCTAAACATTAGCAAGCCTGTCAAATTATTTTAACGGGACAAAATAGACCTCAGTGTGGTGGAACATGAGATAATTGCCCACAGCGAACTGGCTGTAGTTAATTTGACTAAATCTCATTGCACTTCCATCTTTGTAAAATTAGTAATGACTTAAATGTGGCCTGCGCAGAAAGACTTAAATCATTAATCTTTTCAGTAAATGTATCATTGAGTGGATACTGGTTAATAGATCAATTAGTATCATTATTTATGTAGAAATTATAATAGATAAAGATTGATCCAACTCAACATTATCATGGCGCGTTGGTGTGTTGTTGTTTGTGATTTATTCTGACACATGATTAAATACACACCATTCCATGGTGTGACCATTGGCCCTGAAAGAGGTTTTATGTTTCAAGCCTTTTTCCCAGAGAGACCCAGCCACAGAGGCCCCTCTCCTACCGCCACTGTCCAGGGGAAGGCCTCTCATTCTGGGGCACGCTTCCTCCGACTCGGTGCATGTCAGCAGGAGCAATGAGATATTTAGCAGAGAAGGATTGGAAGCTGGTGTCTCAGGGGGAATCGAGTGCAGACGCAAGGTCCTGGACTGACACTTTGCCTCCAAATGCAATTCTTCCATGGTCTCCTCTGCTTTATCTGTCAGCAGTCCGAAGAAAGAGAGGGACGGACAGTGACTGCGGGAGGAGTAAATATGGTAGAGTCTGCGTCAGAGAGTCATCTCGACCCATCCACACATACTGCACACAGTTCACTGTGGCACTTGGGATGATCAGGACTGTTATGTTTTTCATCCACAGTTTTTATGCCAAATAAATAACTAATAATAATTAATATAAAATATAAATTGTATTTTCTTGAGGCTTAACACTTAAATAACTAGTGCGTCTGTGACAAACCCGAGAAAACTTTTGCACTTGACATTTTGAATGTCTAATGGTGATTCTAGGAAATCATAATTGTTCCTTGAGTTAAAAGCAAATGAATCAACAGTGTTCCTCAAACTGACTTGAAAACAGATGAAAGCGGCCGTCAGGTTTGAGCTCTGACATGGCGCATGCAGGAAAGTGCACTAAATGGCTCTGATTGAATTCACTTAATTCAAAATGACTGGTAGTTCTGACAGCAGAGCTCAGGTGCCCTATGCTCCTCATAGATGATGTCTTTCTCCTATTCAACTCTAACTACAATACATGTGTGGTTTGGTACGGTAGAGTTATCCAATCCCATTCTGCTGTTGCCTGGTGTGCTTCAAACTAAATGTTTCAATCAAAAGCTTTTATTCCATGGTGGCAGATCGCCTTTGTTTCAGACGGATTTGCCTCTGGTTAGGCTTTGATTATGGAGTGTGAGCAATGGTGTGGTGTGACAGTCTGAGAAGCTGCCACACAGACACTGTTTCAGGCCCTATTGTTCTTCATGTCGTCTTTCATGTTACAGTTGTTGTGCTGGATGTCCAATATGCCTGCAGCAAACCTACCATACTCATAAATGCACTTACAAGCACATACTCTAGTCACCGAGGTCAGGCTTGAAATAGCCACAATTATTCACACTTCTTGTGATAGTCTGTATCTCTACATCTTGCTCTCTCGACCTTTCCTTCGGTCATCCCAAACACTCTCTTCCTTTACCACACTCAGCTGAGACACACAGAAAGTATCTGTTCTGATGAGATGATGAAATAGTTGGTGAACTCAGGAAATCTGTTTCAGTTGAAACCATTCTGGACTCAGAGATAACTAAGCCCTTGTGGGGTAGAGAAGAAAGCCCTTCGGCTTTAGACTGGTGCTTCCTGTGAGAGTCCCAGTGTCACTGCTGCATGTGTGCGGGGCAAGGTGCTTTTAATTTAAAATACTATTTTCTCATCCAGATCTCCCCCAAGTAATGTTTGCAAGTTCCTCAAAGGCAGCATGTCTTCTACACTTTTATAGATCTCATTCTTAACTGTATTTTGCTAAGCTGTAAATCAAATGTTCCATTGTACTCCTACTTTCATTAACATTGTGTTGTGGCCCCTCACAGGGCTGCTCATCTCCCATAGTGGTGAAGTTTGCAGACACACAGAAGGACAAGGAGCAGCGGCGTCTGCAGCAGCAGCTGGCACAGCAGATGCAGCAGCTCAACAGTGCCACCACCTGGGGCAGTCTGACGGGCCTGGGGGGCCTCACTCCACAGTACCTGGCTGTAAGAGGAGTACACCCACCAACAAGCACCACATCAGCTCAGCTTACAACAGTACAACCCCACACCAAGGACTCAGAATGTGTTAAAATGATTGTAGCTTCAAATATATTTCATCTATTCCAGCAGCTTACTGCTGAAGGTTTTGAGTCAAATTTGTATAAAAAACATCCAAAGTGCAACTGCTGCTGTCACTCTAATGGTAATGCACTGTGATTTGTCAGACCTTTTAATCACCTCTCCCATTTATTCTCTAACTAAAGAAATAAGGGCTATTCTTGGGAGTAAAATGATCCATGCAGTAATGACAAGATGTTAATTTGCGGTTAATTTTAGTCTTTGAAGAGCCCATATTTGACAGCGTCAGTATTTCACTTTTGTTGTGGAATCTAATTAGTGGGCTAGATTAGAGCTTTCATGCTCAACTTGTCTTGGAGAATCATGACAGAATACAAACAGTGCTCGCTTAGAGGAGAGATCAGGCTGTATTAGCAGCTCATTTACTCATAGAGCGCTGATGCAAAAAGCGCATTGCTAAATTGCTCATTACAATGTTAGCTTCTATGCGTAGCCTTGTACAAACATGCATTCAGTGCTGAGTATCCACCTATGTCATCCTGCCCCTCTCTCTCTCTCTGCTTGGTGCACAGTTGCTTCAGCAGGCCACGTCTTCTGGAAACCTGGGAGCCTTCAGTGGGATCCAGCAGATGGCCGGTGAGTCCAAATCACTAATAAACTCTTCTTCTCCCTCCTCCTCCACAGGCACAGAGTCTTTGTGTTCTTCTTTTTTTCTTCAGACTTCTAAAAGCGGACCAAAGAGCATAACAGATGAACTTGCGTGCTGGAGTAAAGAGAGATCTTTGCCCTGCAGATTTATTAAGTGTTGCTAAGATTTGTCTTGATCTTTTAATGAGACCAGACACCAGTTGTGCCCTGGGCGTGCAACAGTAGCTAGCACCAGGCTTTTGTCAGGGATGGATGAGGCCCACAAAGAAAAAAGACCGGAGAAAATGGCTTCAGTTGTGTCTTTACAGAATCACTCTCACTGCAGGCTGGCACCCCCTACTGCCCTATTTATGTAAAGGTTTTGGGATGCTTTTATTTATTCATTTGTTTATTTTAACAATTTACAATTTAATTTTGGGTACTATAAAAAGAGATAACAACTGTGTAATTCTGAACAGTTCAAGTTGAGAACAAGAATATAAGGGTTGAAGGATGTGTCAGTGTCAGAAATAACATCGTTTTAAATCCATTAATCTATTAATTCAAGCCTTGAGCAAACTAAGCACACTCATTTTAAATGTTCAGCAAGATTTGTTCAACAACAATTTTAATTTAATAAGTAGCTTTTTAGGATTGCACTTTGAAAGATGGATGCCATTATTTCTTATATATAGCCTTGAAAATGTGAAGATTCTAATACCAAAAAAGTGCCAAAGTCATTCACGTTAATTGAATGACAACAAAAGGTGTGAAAAGTCTGGCTTTGGCTTCAAGTTGAAGATGTTTACCCCTCGGATTTAGGAGGTTCTTCATAAAATGGACTATGCATGAAATGTAGGTAGCCATTTGCAAAAGATTGATCGTTCAAAATGGTCCCACTTGTGATATTTTTAGACGTATAAGTTGAACATGAAAGTTGTGATGCTAAATCTTTTTGGCAGATTGTCAGTTGTCAGGTTTGTGTTTTATAAGATAGTAAAAGCACAGATAAGTCAAGCTGTGGACATTTAAATATGACTACACTTTTGATGTATTGGGAATCATATGTTGAACAAGTAACAAGCCATGATGTACTTTTTATTGTTTCTTGTTAAAACCGTTGCTAGTCAGTTTGATTTTCTCTATAACTCTGGTTCAGTTTTATGAGTGTGTGCCTTTGTTGCCACATTCACTGTTTATTTTAAGCTCTTTTTCGCAGTCACTCCTACACCTCCCTGTAATGTCGCACCCTTCCTTTATCTCATCTTTTCCTTGATGTCTCTTGCTGTTTTTCTCACTCTGTTCTCTCCTATGCTCCACAAGCTCCTAATTGTTCAGGCAGCCGATGCTAGAAAAACTGCCTGGCAACAAAAGCAAATCTTATTGGGAGTTTTTGGTCATACGAGGTATTTTTTTTTTCTCTCTCTCTCTCTCTCTTGAGAATTTGTGCCCAGTCTTAGCTCCAAAGTACACATTTCTCCCTTTGCAGTGGCGTGAATAAATGAGCTGTGATTTGGACGCGGGGGCGAGTAGCACTGTCTGAAGCTGGAGATCTGTTGGTCCTCCATCTGTGAACGGAGAGAGAGGGAAAGAGGGAGATGGGAAGCTAGCATGAGCGCGCATTAGTGATTGGCAGAAGATGGGAGACAGCTGAATGACATCTGGTCCCAGTCTTTAACACCACGAGCTGTAGCGCTGAGAGCCTTCAATTACACCAATGAGCATTCAATTAGATGCAGCCAACCCAGATCTGCCATACTGTCCACAGTCACACACACACATCTATTCCAACACATATGTACACTCATGCACTCCCAGACCATCTGATGTTCCCATTGTCTCAAACCGGGGGCCTTCTTCTCTTCCAGTTCCATCCAGTTATTTTTATCTTCTCTTCGTCTTTCGAACTGCCTCAGAAATTGTACTAAGACAGATAGCCTTTGACAATGAAATGAATGATTGGACTAGAGTGCTTTAAGGAAAAAAGAGAGAAAGAAAGAAAGCTGCTAGACACGTCTTCGGAGAACAGAGGAAGTGGGACAGACGAACAGAAGATTGATATTCTTTTAATGGTCATTCCGGGAGACATGTCAAATGTAATAATAATGAAGGAGAATTAGGAAGCACTGGCCTAAATATGTGCAGAGGATGAGCACAGACTAAGAGCCATAATAATGTACATAAATCCATACATACGCTTTACATGGTAACAATCGTACTGCGCTTCATAATAGTTGTAATTAGAATTTTTTGGTGAGGTTTTTTTATTCTAAAGAATTTTGTGCAGAAAACAAATGAGTCATGAGTTTAGATCCCAAATGTGTGCAAATAATCAATAGGGGTGACACAATAAAGGACAATATATTGAGTCCACAAGATGACACGAGATTTAGACATAAATGGACACATATAGCAAACATAAGATCCATAGCAATTATTAATGTAATGCTTATTGCAGTCTTCAGCTGTAGTTCCAAATTGGTGGCAAATGAAACAAAGAAAAATATCACAAGATCATTCTCCAGAGGGTGATAATCTTGTGGTAGATCTTATGTCATGAGCTCTTGTCCCCTAAAACATAAGGAGGACAAGCAAAAGTTGGAGAATGTGGACCTTTGTCAGTGCACTTGTCCAGTGCACTTGTACAGCTTCACCTTGGTAAAGAAATAGTGCCTAGAACTGGACTCACAGACCTTATGGGTAAACGTCAATTCCTTGAGCAATTTTTAAAGGGCAACAGTAACAGCACTTTAATACTTTTGCTATGTTCTTTCAGTTGGTAAAAGTATCATATTTGGTCGGTCATCAGTAACAGTGATCGTACAAAACGTACAAAATAGTCTTGATGTACTGCATACACTTTCTGTAAACATGTCAGATTGGAGGTTTATTAAAGCAGATGGCTGATTTTCTGTTAACTTTTTTCACATCACTAAATGTTTGTACAGTGCATTACAGAAAAAACACACAAAATTTTTCAGTGATTTAAGATATGAATTAAAAAAGCAGGATTTGAAATCGAGATGGCTCCACACAGTGCATTACTCTCTATGGCCCTTAGTGGTCCTACCTGGTCCTTAACCAGTTTCTATCCAAACTCATCATCAGTGGAGAACTGCTTTAACAATGTGTTTAAAGAACCATGAAGAAGCCTTCTCATCTCCCTGAAACACTGAGTGAGCCAGCGTACCAAACCTCTTCTCATCCTACTGTTTTTTGCTTTTTTAAAGCTTTCCCCAAATGACTTTATTGTGACAGTAAGAATGACAGGCCCAGCTGTTATGCGTGTGGAAAAATAAAATGTATCTTGACTTCAGATGTAACACATAAAATTGGGAGAAAATCACTTTGAATAACAGATTGGTTTTGGCTTTGGTGCACTTCACAGATGAGTAAAGACAATTCACACACAGCGTTCATTGCTGTGGACACTTTTTTAAAACCATCACAGATGCACTATCTTCACAATTTAAGACAATCGTTAAGCTCAAAGCGAGATTTCTTTCTCTTTTTTTTTCCTTTTTGTGGAAGAGCTTGTCAATGAATAGATATTTTGGCTAGTTTAGTAGTAAGTGTAGCACTGCATTTGAAGGATTGTACAATAGGTGCGTTTGGTCCAGTGCAGAGATGGATACAGTTGTTGTCCAGTTGTTGTTTTTGTTTTTTTAATTTTGATTTATTCATTTATTGATTTATTTATTTGAGAAATATTGTTGATTTTGTCTTTGTGTGTGTGACTGTGTATGTGTGTTTCCATGGCACTGTATATACATCCAAACTGTATATACGAGCATACACCCCACAGGTTTGGCCCATGTTTTCTAACAAGTCCCTGAGTCAGAACAAGCTGCTCAGAGCTTGTAGACCCACTGCTGTTGATCTGCTGTTAGAACTCGAGCTTACAAGACACATAATTTAAACACATTTAGTCATTTATTAATCTGGAGTACAATCATACAATGTTACTGACGTAGTGAACCAGGGGGAAATTATTTAGACGACTTTGAGGAACTACAAAAAATTGACTCACTGATTAAATACTTTGATTTTGACACCTAGAGGTCAGTTGTTTTTTGATTTGTATATAACATAATATATACTAAGTCATAAAAGACAGACATCCCTCATTGCTACTCTTTAGCATCTGTTTTGACTGGGTTAGGTGCATTGGGACTTATTAGTGAAAGCAGCCCCTGTATCGTTTGGCTGCACATGGTTTAGTTATCACTGTAGCTGTTTGAAATAGGAAGGTTCACAGTCATTTACAGTGGCACACACTGGTTTGGTTTGCAGACGGTTCAGTTGTCTCCTGTCATCTCGTTTGGCCAGTCCACAGTCCTCAGCCTGGCTTCGCAGGATTGACACACCTCTCTGGCTCCTTTCTCCAGGTATGAGTGCGCTGCAGTTGCAGAATCTGGCCACTTTAGCGGCGGCAGCAGCAGCAGCTCAAAACTCAGCCAGCCCTTCCACCGCAAACCCCCTGTCCTCCAGCGCGGCGTCCCTGGGAGCGTTGGCCAGCCCAGGTAACGCAGCCGCAGCTTCTTGGGGCGGGGCTTGACGCCAGGGCGAGGCCTGCCTCACCTTCGCTCTTCTACATTTTCATCCCTGTGTTAACAGATCTCGCACATCCTTGTTGCTGTCACCACAAACCATGTTCATAGTCACATCCATTGTTGAAATCTTTATACCGAAATGGCACGGTTTGTGTAACTGTCCACTTTGTCACCTCAGTGGACCAATCATCTGACCGTGTGCAATTGTCTTGGCGTCGTCCGTCACTTCCTTATCCGTGAGCCGGTCATGTGGTGGTCACATATCGTCGTGTGCTTACATGTGTGTGTCTGTGTGTGCGCTCGAATCTGCATGTGATTGTGAAGTGCTCTCTGTCTGGCCCAGTGCTGTATTCTTTACAGTCAATATTGTTTACACCGCCTCAGCTATACTTCCTCTATATGAATAACTTTTCTAAGGCATAATATAGCATCTCAGCCACATATAGAAGTAGCAGTTATAACAGGAAAAAAACATGTACAAAAGATCATGATTTCAAAGATATTTATACCTTATTGTACTTTTACACAACAACAACTGCTCAGTAACTTGTACCCTATTGTTAGGTTTATCAAGTAATCCTTCAAATAATACACAATTCACACTTACTATACTATGCCTTGGGAACTCCATTGTGGACATTAGGGTGGCAATGCTTACTTGGTAAACAGGATGTGATTGTGTTGTGCTTGAGAATAGTGGTAAACCCTTCAAATATGAAAACTGGAATTATTTCATAAATATTTTTTCTCATCCTTTACTGGCTTCTTCTTTTTTACTTTGTATTTCTGTATGTTGTTTCACATGAGAGTACAGTGTCAGAACTATTTCCAGTTACGGACACTTTTTTATCTCACTTTGATTAGTCTTAACCATAGATCAGCCTTTCCTTGTTTTGTCTTAAGCGTATTTATTTGTCAATTTTATTTTTTATTTTTTTTCTTGGTCATGTTCTCCTTTCTCCACACATTACTTTGATTCCAGCATCTTCTTCTGGCTGAATGTTTTTGAGTAGAAACTTGGGTTGCATGTGTTAATGAAACGGCGAACACTGCAGCAGTTTGATATAAACAGTCACATTTGCATGAAGACAGGCAGCTATCTTCATTTTCTTTTCCTTTTTTCTACCATTTGTCAAAATGCTCTACTTTCACACCGTTTCTTCATACATCTGGCAGCATTCCTGCTTTGCTGGCAACGCTTTGATGAGATAAAGGGTAAATGACTAGATGTAGTGTTCTGTTTTGGTGACTTTTTTGCACTATACTCTTCATCATTCCTCTGTGTTGCTGTACACAGTCTGTTTGTATTTTGGCTGTGAGTTGTGTTGCAGCTGTGACAGGTAAAAACAGAACAGGTTTTGGACCCAGTCTGCATTTCTTTGGCTTGTACTGTTTCATGTGATTACATGCTCGCCTTCAGTGGAGCAACCCAATGTGTCTAATGATTGTTGCTGGTATGAGAAAAGTCCTGTTTGGAATTTCTGTGTTATCGAGATACTACTTTTGATATTTATGTTCAGTGTTCAATTAGATCATCAATGCAGCTTTATGTTAAACCTTAAATAGGCTGTTTTGCTAGATGCTTGGACATTTTTTTCTTAGCTACCATGCTAGTCAAATCTGTTGTAGCAAGAATGAATGTGTGCAAGGACTCTGCTGTGATAAAGGCCAAGGCTGCACATACTGTAAAGAAACACCTCATTCAGGTTTGCTCCTCCTGCCATCCTGGATTTCAAAATAGTTTTTCATTTTGAAGGTTGTAGTCTGTATACATCCACCCTACGGTTGCCTAAACAGTGAAGCTAACGCAGCCATAGAGCATAGTGTAGCAAGTATACTTGCTTCATTTTCAAATTAGGATTTATTTCTAATCAAAGGTAAAAATATATTTGTTTTACAATCGGTGGAGATGCCATCACTCAAAATAATAAAAAAACATAACATGACATGTATGCATTATGTAGGTGTCCTGTGCATAAAAGTTTCTGTGGTGAGTGAGATAGGAATAGTGTAACTGAACATTACTTATTTAGATAAGCATTCAACATCTGCATTTTTATTTTCCTTTGAGCTTAAATACAGTATAACATTTTGCTCTCTGTCCCCTGTCCTATCCTCCCCTCGTCCTGACCTCCAGCAGCAGGTACCACAGCCAGCTCCAACGCCGGCGCCATGAACTCTCTGACCTCTCTGGGCACCCTGCAGGGCCTGGCAGGAGCCACTGTGGGCCTCAACAACATTAATGCACTAGCAGGTAGTGTCAATAGTGAGTATTCACCATCTCCATCCCATCCACACCCACCACACATCACCTTAAACGTTCATGTCAGAGCCTAGTGCCACTCTTAGACTGGCAGCATAAAGATAAAGTGCTGTGTGATTTTGTAAATGCTGCTTTTTAATTAGGGTATTTATAGTATGGACTCAGACATCTAAAGCAAATTCAAGGGTTTAGGTTGATGTGTAACAGAACGACATATTTTGACAAAGACAAATACACTTAACTTTGAAAAAAGTTCATTCTATTTAAAAGCCAAAGGGCAGAACAGAATGCAGTGTTTTTAAATCCCTCAGTTTGCTTGCCTCTGATTGGTCCTCTCTCTCTCTCTGACATTTCTGTCATTGGCTCATCAGGGCATGGTCCTCTCATCCATCTCCATTGCCTCTCCACCAGCTTCCTGGCTGCGTGCTGAATCTGTCTGTTTGTTTCATAGTTGTGTGGTGCCTTAGCTGTTTGTATGTTTGTCATTATATGTATGTGATTATCCCATATACTTTTTGCACTAGCTTCTTGATCCAAATGAGCTAGTGCAATTTTTTTTTTTTACAAAAAATATGTTAAAAACATATTTAACAAAAAAATATGATTTATATAATATTGTATGTCCTTTCACATGGTCAAAAAGTAGTCTGTACCAGTCACCCTGGTCTGGACAATGGTCGGTTGACTGAAAGGCAAGTGTTTCAGTCAGATAGATTTATGTCTTAAAGGCTGAAAGAAACAGAAAGGTTGAATAAAGACGACACCAAGGTAGACTCAAATTGCAGGGCAAACTACTCTGCCATCAAGCCACCATCTGGTATTAGATTGTAGCTGAATTAAATCATGCGTTTTGCTTATAAAATGCATCTACTTTTCCCCTTTTCAAAAGCAATAGAGAGTCACTGCTGGGGGCAGTTTCTGCAGAATCAATGGAGTATATAAACGACTCCATGTTTTCACAATGACCCAGGGAGCCGCTACATGTTCCTACCCACACTGTGTATTGAACAAAGTATAGCCGCGTGCCTGTGTGGTCTGCTATTATGACTGTATGTTGTGTCCTGCCTTTGACCTCTGGGGAGACAGGGCCGGGATCTTAATCAAGCCTGTTATGACAGCCCAGATCCTGAGCTAGCAGCCCCTTCCACCACATTATTCTCCTCTGACCTTTAGCGCTCCATGGCACCAGTGGCTGTATCCGCTGTGTAAATCATAGATCTACACAGGTACACCACACACACATGTAGGCACCCCCATTTCTTTTAAAGGGGATGGATCACTTTCGCTTTACATCCCATTTTGTTCGCGGATAACCCTTTTCTCCTCTGCTTGCTCCCCTCCCATCAAGCCGCCTCATTTAAACACATCTAGGCTTTAATTGAATTGCAAAGGTCACCAGTGCAATTATTCCTGAATAAGTGAGTGACCTATAATCCAGAGCGCTGAGGTGATCATTTATTTTAGTGTGTCTGATGGTGAGGAGACAGAGAGGCTGAGCCAGTCTGCGACAAGTTGCCCTGCGTGGCCAAATGAAGCAGTTACAAGCGGCTAATGAGTGTTCCTCCTGTGTTCCCTGGCTTTTAAAAGAACCACCTCCCACCAACATGAAGACATGCTGGCCTTCAAACACTAAAATAAAATGTCACTGGCTAGAAAAGTACACATAATGACATGCTAGTTTAAATATTCCAAAGTGGTTTGATACACATAAAAATCCTACAGCAGAATCAAGACAGTTGAAAATGTATTCTCGGGTATATATAGCAACAGTTGGGGGTGAAAAATATTTATATTTCTTAATATTTTCAAACCCTTGGTTTGAGAATTTGACCTAAACAGTCCACTTATACTGCTCAGGCCAAACCATCAAGAATTGTACTTTTTGTAGACAGAAAACTGTGCTCTCGAGTCTCTAGACATTAGATAGGTCTTTTTACCTCAGTTATAACCTTAAGTATGCAGGGGTGGAAAGTGACTAATTACAAATACTCACGTTACTGTAATCGAGTTGATTTTTGGGGTAATTGCATTTTTTAATTTGATTTATAAACCTGTACTTGTAAGTGGGTATAATTCTCACCATGTAATTTTAAGAAGTTTACATTTAAAATCATACTGAAGTACTCTTCTGCCTCTCAGTATTTGTAATGGTGGTTTCTGTGACTGACATCTGTTTAATTAGGTTTCTAACAATACTTATTACTAGTAAACAGCATGTCATATACAGTGGCTAGAAGGCAGCATTGTTCCTGAGAAGCTATTTTGAGTTTACTCAATATAATAATAATTTAAACTGAATCTCTATATTGTTGTTGTTATTATTAAAATATATCTTGTTTTCCATGTTGTTTCTCTGTGACTTTTTGTGTGCAGCTGTGGCAGTCATCAACTGCACTCACACTATTTCATTGGATGTTATATTTGTCCTGTGTATTGTCTCAGTCCTGTCTCAAACTGTGTAGTGTGTGTATGTATCTGTAAATGTCTATGAACCAGTCAACTACTGTCTCTGTTGTATCATGTGTATGTGGTTATAATGACAAAACCTTGAGCGCTAATCAGTAAGTGCACTCTTCTTTCTTTATTGTTGGGTTTTATGTAAAGTTGCTCAAATGCTCTCAGGTATGGCGGCTCTAAATGGAGGTCTGGGTGGTGCGGGGCTCACCAACGGCACAGCAGGCACCATGGATGCTCTGACGCAGGCCTACTCAGGGATACAGCAGTACGCCGCTGCTGCACTGCCCACCCTCTACAGCCAATCACTGCTGCAGCAACAAGGGGCCGCCGGCAGTCAGAAGGAGGGTAAGAGGCTCTGGGACGTGTAGCTAGTTTAAGAGGACCAAGAAATTAAAACTGATTTGGACTATAGACTGGAGGCTAAAAATACAATAGGATTATAATTACAGCATTGCCTCTCACCATGAAGGCCCTCTTGCTAAATCTTTAATTAAATGCTATAACCATGCTCTTAACGAATGTACAAATGAAAAGTCAATGGCATCACAGGTAGACCTGTTTGAAGATCGCTCCCATCATAATTGTGTTTTGTATTTTTAGACAGTGGGAGGATCTAATAATAAACAATAGAAAATCGCACCAAGAATTACACCAAACATGGATTGAAGTCTAATGAGTCAGACTGCAACTTTCCTTTTTCAAAGCAGGAACAGTATGATGTCCTCCTTACAGCAAATTGTTCGGCTCACTCCATTTTGTGGAGGACCAATCATAGCCATTAAACTGCTGCACGTCATTCAAACGCAGGAAATATCTCTAATATTCCTGTATAATCAAGAAAACTCTCACCTCTGATTAACAGCATTCAGTACTTTACCTGTTTATTAGAACAAAGCCTGTGTTTTGTTTTTCTCTGATCTTTGTGATTAATACTTTTCCCAAAAATGCGTAATTTTGCGTAATCTGTCGTATATGCACTTTTAAACAAAAAAGCATGTGATTTGCTGTTGATGTAATGATCATGATAAATGGTTACATTTTTGTACGTCGCTTTTCTACCATCAAAGGACAAAGATCTTCAAGGAACCACTCACCCATTCACACACACATTCACACACCAGGGTACTGCCAACCACTGGATCAAAGGACAAACAGCACCAACTGAGCTTATGTCCCCCCAGTTTGTGTAAATTGAAATTTAAATCTAACATAAATATGCAATGTGTGCTATTTAGCCTTGGACACTAATTGCTAACACAAATTGATACTCCCACTAATAACTCTCACAATACACTTGAAAGTTATACTAATCCAAATTAATTATTATTTATAAAACATTTGAAGTGGTTAAAAACTGGTATCATAGTTAGCCCTATTGACTACCTTTTAAAAGGAAAATTATTGGCACCGTGCTGTCTCCTGAACCAAAATGTAATGTTTTAAGTGGAAGTGTGGGAGAAGCCTCTAGTGACAGCCCAGAATACAAACCAATGATGAAGTGTGTGCTAAAACAAACACAGTCACACACTGCCCATTATTGCCTCTGTCACAGAAAACATGAGAGATAACTGCAAAGATGCTGTCGTTTTTATTTCAAGCTTTCACATCATCAACTGCAGGCAGCCATGGTCACCAAAACCCATTCACCAATCCCACTTTGCCTCCATTATAAAAGGGGAATAATAGGCTTTAAGAGAGGTAACCTTATTGAAATATTCAAATGTGAGCCAGAAGGTCAGGAGCTCACCCCTGACCCCTCTTAAGAGAAACACCACATGCATCAATGAATGAACAGCAAAAGAACAGTAGATGGACACACCATCATCACTCAAAGCTCACAATTTACTTTAATACTCAATACAATCACAAAATATTATTTAAAAGGCAATACAAAACTCAAGGTCGGGCAGCATTGTCATGCTTTTGTCGCGTTTCTATGACAACGGCACAGCAGTGGGTCATAAGCACAATGCTACGCGGCTCCGTATATTTTCAAATGCAACCCACTATGACATATAACACCTACTTTTATATTTGTTGTCCTTGCAGGTCCCGAAGGCGCTAACCTGTTCATCTACCACCTGCCGCAGGAGTTCGGAGACCAGGATATTCTGCAGATGTTTATGCCTTTCGGAAATGTGGTGTCTGCCAAAGTCTTTATTGACAAACAGACAAACCTTAGCAAGTGCTTTGGTAAGATGCAGTGTATGATTACACATACTACCACTACTCACTACAATGCCACTTACATTCTATTACTTATGAATAGTTACCATTCACTCACTTGCATTACTACATTCACACAGGTAAAAGGCAGTATGAACTGCCTGTAGCTGGGGTCAAACCACCATCTTTCTGGTTATAAGACGACCGCTGTACCTGAGCACTCACTACACAAATGCATATTTTATTCATCATCCTGCAGGAGCCAGATTTAATGAACTATAAAAGCCAGGCAATAGCCACTCAAAATTACCCGAAAATTGCTATATTTATCTTGCTTCCACAATAGCTTTTACCTAGCGGTGGAAGTAATTATTATGATGTACAAATAATACTTGGCAAACTAATCCTGGAGGGTCTTGTGAGGCTAATTTCAAATTTCTCAGGAAACTTTTTTTTTTCATAATGGATCAACAACAACACATAATGTAAATTATAAGGACATATTTTTTATAGAAATCTACAGAAATATAAATGTTTCATTATATTTGGGTAATTTGATGACACTCACTTTAAATTTGGAGTAGCTTTTATTATTATTTACATTATAAGCATAAGAATTTAGATAAAGAATAATATAATTATTAAATGTCTTGTATGTACAGACATTGCACTAGAACCACCCATATGTCTCTGTTTTTTTCCCCTCATACTTGACAACTAGACAACTAACTTGAAAACTAGTTCCTAAAAATGTATATTGTACCATGTTTTTAGGCTTCGTCAGCTACGACAATCCTGTGTCGGCACAGGCAGCCATTCAGGCCATGAACGGCTTCCAGATCGGCATGAAGAGGCTGAAAGTGCAGCTAAAGCGCTCCAAGAATGACAGCAAACCGTACTGATCTTAGAACTAGGGTGTATCTGCTCCCCTGTTAGCACTGCTAGGGTAAGTCCCCCCTAAAAAACAAAAAAGAACAAAAACAGCAAACCGAGCCACGACCTCTGCACAGGGACTGGGGGGTGGGCTGTGGGAGGGAGGGGAGACGACCTACAACCACCGGAAGGAGGGAGACTCACACACTCCTCCTTTTGATATACTTGATTTTTGGAAGATTTTTTTATTGTTTTCTTTCAGATTTATTTATTACACTTTATTTTTGACACACATGAACGCTTCCATTATCGTCATTACTTTGTGCAATTTTTCTCACTTTTACTACAGAAGTAGCTATCACTGGTAGCTGATTTTTAATTTAATAATTATTTAATGTTTTCTTTTTGAGAAAGTATTTATTTTGCCAACTACAGAAGTGAAGACAAAGGAGCCATGATGATTATTTTATGTTTTCTCTCTCTTGCTGTGAACCTTAGGCCTAGGCCTGGTTCCTCTATATAGTACTTTTTGATGCTCATGCCAATATGCACACCTGACCTTTGACCTCCGCGGTGTTGGTTGCAGGCCGCCGCTGCTTCTCTGAAATCCCTCTTTGCCTGCTGGCAACCCGGGGGCAAAGGCTGCAAATCATAGTGGCCTCTACACAGTCTAGTTAATGGCACCAGTTACACTCCACCACAATAAGAAAAAAAACACTCCAGCTATAGTATGTCATATTTATATGATAAAAGAAAAATAAATACTTTTCTATTTGTCAAATTATGAAAAAAAAAAAGTACTATAACTATTTTCTGGGTCAGATCACATTGGTCTTAGTTGAAAGGACGCATGCACAACATTTAAAAAAAGATCCATAATTTGAAGAAGTCTATACGACAGTAATAACCTAATGAGAGTATTATGGGTTTAGGGGTTAACTGAAAATACTTGATGTTTGTTGAAAGTAAAAAAAAAAATACAAGTAAAGAAAGCCACAGGCCTGTAAATTTTATTTGTAAAAAAAGCAGTTCTATTTTTATACAGCATTTTTACTGCCTCAGATAAAATGGATTTTATTTATTGCCTATTGTTAAGTTATTGAACTCCTATAAAAAAAAATACAGCATTGATAAAGAAGACCCTCATAGAGTCGGGTTCTCCAATGTTTTCATGTTTTTTCAGTGCAGTCCGACACAACACTCCGCTGTCATAGAAAAGCGCACGCCTCACTCACTTCTTCACAGTCATTGTCCGTGTCCATCCATCTTTGTGTGTTCTCTCTCTCTGTCTGGAGAGAGCCTCGCTCGTCCACCTGTCCTTCACATTTTAATCTGATTTTTTTTCCCATTTTTGTTTTGAGTGTTGTTTGTCCGTGCCCTCACCCTTCCAAAGATTTTTAAGGAAAGGCCCCCCCACTCCTAAAAATATATATATCAGTATTTATTCCCAAACGTGTTATCCATCTAGGATGCGATGGATCAGACTTTGGGTGCACTATGGTTTGTGTATGTTTGTTTGTGTGAATGACTGAATGTGCCGTTGCTTGTTAGTATAATATAATCCTAGATTAGTATCACTATCTACTGCAAAAATGCAACATTTGTGCTTAAAAATTGCCAATGAAATGAGTCCGTAGTGTTGCTATATTCAACAGTTTGCATTGTTGTTTGTTGTTGTTAATGTTGTTGTTGTTTTTCTTAATTTATCAGATGCTGTAGTGGTGTGGTGCTTTGGCTCTCTGTGTGTAACTCTCTCCTTTTCCCTGTTTTTTCTTTCCCCCTTTTAGAAACACCCATCTCCATGCCTGTTAGCTCATCGTTTGCCTAGCATGTCTTCGTGGCGTCCAATAAAAAACACACAAAAACACACAAAAAAATTAAAACAAAAAACTCCCCCTACCCAAAAGTGTCATCGTCCTCCCCATCTTTGTTTTTCTGAGCTCACCTGACCATACCCTGGTTCTACACCTCTGCCACCGCCTACTGACTTTTTGAACTTTTAAACATCTATGGACTTGTGGTGTTTTTTCGTTTGGTTTTTGTTTTTTGGTCTGTGAGGTTTTCATCCAGGTCATGGATAGTAATTAGTGTAGTTCTAAAGCCTAAAGACACTTCAGCTCTCATATCGACAAGAGAGGAACCATCTTTAAGTTTTAAAATTATGGTACAATGCCTACTTTTATTTGGATTTTTACTTTCTTTTAATGTTTTTTTATGTTTTGTTGGATGTGACCTCATATGTTGTGGGAGAGGCTTCAGGAATTTGGGGGGATGGGTGAACAAGAATCAATGTGAACAAAAAAATCTATTATAAAGCTGCATTCATATGAAGAAAGACTGATAATTTTTTTATGAAAACCCTGTGGCAAAGTTTTTCCATTTCAATGTCTTTATTTTTTGCATTTTGTGTTTGCCTATTTTCTCTACTTCATTTAAAATAAACTTGAACACTCACTACAGGAATTGGCGCGCGGCTTGATTCTGCTGCAGATGAGAAACGCAGTGCACAGGGCCAGAAGCTGTCTGCGCCACTTTCTTTAAGTATTAAGACTACTTCCACAGTTTTGAATAAAAAACTGATCGATTCTAGACTCTCTCAGAGCGCTCTATCTCTCTAATGGTTTTTACATTTTTCAGGCAGTGTAAAGTTTTTTGATAAGGCCATTTTCAAGTGGCTCTGTTTCTCATTCAAAGTCTATATATAAGAACCACTTTTTCTAGAGTAGTTACAAAGGTTAAATAAAAAATGACAAAAAAGACATTTGCCCTGTTTGGTGGGGGAGATATGCTACCTACTTGTGTCACCTTTTGCTGAACTGACTCACAGATAGACAATCCATGGTTTAAATGCACATGAAGAAAATGACCTATATTTTCTACTGTTCAAATGTATAGAGGAAAAAACAAATATGACGATACCTGTAACCCATGTTAATGTTGGTGCTTCTTGTGAGTTTAGTTGTGGTTCCATCCCAAGTCCGATGGTCTTAAATGTCTCATGTTTTTCAAAGACTAAAAAATCAGTTTACTTGAAGAATAGACAAAGCCTTTCATATTACAATAGTTTGTTTTTCTGTTCTGTTTCTTTTTTCAGGGGTCCCTATTTGCTAAAATTTGTTGTCAGTTAATTAGCTCTATAAAATTCTTAAAAATATATATAAATATAAATATATCTATATATATATATATATATCTATATCTACAATGTCAGCTTGTGAAGCATCAATGTCATTATGATTTTTATTTCTCTCGTGGGAAACAATATTAAATGTGTTTTTGTTGTTCAGCAAAATGTCTTATAAAGAAATAAAAAAGACAAGATCCGTGGAGTTTAGTGCCAAAATTCTGAAGGTACTTCCTGCCTAGCCGCGTCAGTGTATTTCTTGTGAAAATGATTTGATAACATTGGTATTTTATTATAAGTGTTTTGTATGGATCCCTCATATTTAAAGTATAGATTTAAAAAGAGTTTGTTAACTTGCTATTCTGTGGTCTTGTTGCCTGAAAATGTCATGTTTGCTTTTTTTCTTTGTAAAAAATGTAAAGAAGTGCCCATGTGTCACATATATACAGTATATATATCTATACACAGTTGGACACACATGCATACACTCTCTCTGTGCAGACCTCACATTTTACTTATTTGTTGCACGAAAGCCCCTGAGTTTTGCCTTCTCCATAGCCACCGCTCTGCCCCCAAACCCACTTTAAGTCCCACACCAAATGTCTGATGTTTTCTTTATCAAAAGCCTTACCATACAAATCTTTGCACTCCTAGCTCTTTCTATCAGTATCTCAGTCATACGCAGTTGAATATATTGTTTTGATTGTTTTCTTAGCAGCACCGTCTCCGACTTTTCATTTCAAAGAGGAGGTGATAGTCATACACAAAGCCTTATTTCTTCAAATCTTCTTAACCATTTTGTGCAGTTCAGAGATCATTATTTTCATGTATCATCGCTTGGCTTTTTATGATGTAAGCACAGAGCAAGACATTCACAAACTAGCCTTTTCTCTTTTGAGGAAAAAAGCACATCTTTTTTCAGAGATGCGAGTTTGTAGTTAATATACAGATTCAGGACTTTTTTTTCATAATCATAAAGTCTTGTGGGCCAAAACGTTTTAGATGCCAAAGCGTGTTACTGTTACTGACATTCTCACGGTCAAGTCGTTTACATGGCACAGTGTTGTCAAAGTTTCTTGTTTTTCCCCCTACTCCCTGAGAGCCTATAGTTTAGTAGTCTGCAAAAAAAGATGGCAGCATTATTTTCTACACAAAATCTCACCAGTCGCCTTAAACCAGGGAGCGTCGCACCAGTATTTTGGAAGACTATTTTGTCAGATTTGTGCCAAGTCCAGGGTCACCTTTTGTATACTGTTTACTTCTCACTTTGTCCGCCATTTTGTGAGTAGATTGGCCGAGTTGCATAGAGTCTTGTGATGGTCGAAATTTAAGCTCCGGTGTGAAGGATGCCCACTAGCTGTCTCTCAGGCTAACCGGGGTTATTAGAAGCAGGGATATGTGGAGGGGGTTGTCTTATTGGAATAGCGACAGGGGAAATAAAGAGCTGTTGGTCGGGAGTTGGAAGGGTCACAGGCAAGCAAAACAACAGGCGAGATGAAGGCGTTTTCATTAACTACTCAAAGACCAAACCCAAACTTCAGATAGAAGAACAGAGAAGAGAGACTTCAGCTGTTTTGTTATGTTTTCTTCTTAAATGCAGTATATAGCATGAGCAGTGCCACAGCCATATGATAATAGCTGGATAGTCCTATTAATGTCAAGGGACCATTTTGCTAACCAGCACATGCAGGTTTTGAACATTGTAAATCCGCTGCAGATCGACTCAATTGCACATTTTGTCACTCTTGCACAATCCGTAACACATGATCATTGTTAGTTTTGGAAGATATGAAGCACTATTTTGTATACTGTCAAAACCAGTCCCAAACTATTTTGTCAAAATTGCCAAATTTTCACCTCGTCGCATGGTGTAGTCAGTGTGTTAAAGCATGTGTTTGCGTTTAAATGTTAAAGCACAAGAGGGCGATAGCGAATTCTATGGAGCGGCTCACTTCAGGGGCTTTCGGTGCTTATGCTTGTTGTATCTTTCTATCTAAGTCACTGTTCACTTCTCTGTTTTTTCTGATTTCTTAATTATCTCAAGTGCTATTTATCAAACAAAGAAAAGGAACAAAAAAAAAATATTTGTTGTTTCTTTGCATTATAGCTTATGTCAAAGTTTTTTGAAGAAGAAATGTGTTTTTTCATTTTGTGTCGTAAACTGAGCTTGTTGTCTATTGAAATGATCTAATTTCTTTGTTGTTTGATTTTTATTATTGATAAAGAGGTTTTCAGTATAGTAACTGTCTTGAGAGAAGCCAAAGTCAATGCATTTAAGTGGATCCTGTAAGCGTATGATGTATGTTTGTTTGACAACTTCGGAAATCTGTCACTGGATGGGATACTACAGTACAAAAAATGCAGGCTTTCCTATTTCTACAACTGATTGTACTTATGCATTTTGTACCAGTGGAATTTTTTTATACTGGAGATTAAAGGATACAACAAAAAATGTAGAAAAAATGCTCTTTTGGCCTCTCTGATGATGGGGCCAGACCTGACTTGGAGTTCTGATTTCTCTATAGCTGGCCTCCAGAACGTTGGCTTTTGATATTTACGATTTTCTAGATGATCTTTGGCTTGAGTTCTTTCACGTCTTTTTCCTCACTTGTGTGTTTTGTTCTTTCTTTAGTTTTTTTTCTCTCTTTCATTCTTTTCTTTGTATTATTTATTTTCTGAAAAAGCAGAGGGTAAGTGAGTGTCAAATCTCTAATTTTTCTTTCTAGTTCTAGCAAGTTCGTCTATACCAGAGCACTATAAGCTTCATTTGGACTTTCTGTATCGTGCTGTCTACATGATAAGACAATTCTTAGAAAAAGAAGGGTTAGAAATAGTCTCCTTCAGTGGATTAATGTATTAGTTTAATAAAGAAATCTACTAATTTGATTTTAGCTGGTTAGATTTTCCAGTTTCTCTGTCCTCTGTGAATTAACTGTGTAGCTAAAGCAGTCAGAATTATTTTTGTAAACGTATGTTCTTGTGTGATGCAGTTTTTTGCTTCTGTCTCCTATATTAAACCATTTTTCCTAATACCTGTCTCTCTGTGTGTGCTGTTATGTTCTAGTCTGATGTTGTACTGTGCCACGACCTCCTGCCTCTCCTCCATCCTCTCCTTTTCTTTCGCATTATTTCCCCACTGTACAATATCTGTCCATGCTGTTTATTTTGGTTGTAAAGTCAGATCCATTTGTAGGGAAAAACACACTGTTCTCATCGTCATCACCATTAGACATAGTAAATATGCATCAAGAATGTTTGTATGTATATTACTGTGGAGCCCAAGTTGGTGGGACAGTGGTTCTGAAAGTACTGCTTAAACAGGGAATGTTGGTTTAAAAGTCGTCCAGGTTGGGTCAAAAGCAAAATATAAATAAATAATAATAATTTGGTCAACTGGATTAGCGTTAACACATGAACTCTGAGCTGTATATGTATATGGCCTCTGTATGTTCAGTTTTCATTGGCTTATAGTGGAGTCAGGACGCCAGATTGCTGTTTTAAACTAGCTTAAATGTAGTTAGCTTCTGTAGGGATTTATAAAAGCTAATATTGTTTTTTTAAATTATTATTATTATTATTATAGTCTCATTTTGAACATTTTTAATCAAGACGTGCTGAAATTGGGTCAACTTTTTTTTTTTTTGGGGGGGGGGCATTCTAAGGGAGGCTAGTGCCCCCTCGAGCCTCCCCCTGCCGCCGCCCCTGATTGGTTAAAATTTTTTGGTTGAGATGTGACTCCAATCGGGATCGGCACATTAGCGATCGTATGGTCCACTGTCCACTGTTCTGGGCGAGGTGTGTCCACTCTGTGTCCTCTCTGTGTCCGACCCACTCCTGTCATGCCATTACAACTGCATCTCCCGTAGAGAAAGAGGAAAGAGAAGTCAAAGGTCAAAGTTCACTCTTCATTCACTGATGGTAAATAGAATTACAAGTGTAGATACCTTAAAGCATCGGGTCTCTCAACATCTTCATTTTCACTGGCTGCTTTCACATTTGAACAATTGTATTGCCTCGGGGTACAATCTGTGCATTATAATGGCACTGAAAGGTTGTTTATGCAGTATTTTTGTGTATCATTATTAAACCAAATATTTTAAAGCCCAAGTCTAAAAGGTTAGCATTTTGAGGAAATTGGAATTAAAAAAAAAAAAATTAAATTAGACAATAAATTGCAAATGTCAGGCAAAAAAATAGTTGTATAACATTATCACTATAATTAAAGAGCTATGGCCTATGCTTATTTTGAAGTAAATAAATATTGCTAATTATTGTAATTTAATTAAAAACTGCTCGTGTTGGAAAATTGGTTTTATTGGCCTTTTGCTGCAGTGTTTGTTCTTTTAAAGGCCTTAAAAGTAAAAATATGACTCCAATGTGGTATTAAGATTTCCCTGCAAATATTTCATGCTCTGACTGAACACTATGCACATTAATGAGTAAAACAGATCATATAAAAGCATTAAATCAGTTATAAATAAAGTAAACAAGGTGCCAAATAGAATAAATGACACTTGGCGTAATCTGGACCATTTTAAGTATCATCCATAGCTGTGAAGGGCATCTTGCACACATTTAAGCATCTCTTCTTTCATTACTGCAGCGGTCCACCAGGCCTGTTATTAAATATTGATTGTGAGATTGAAGTGGAGCATACAATACACTGGCCCTGATCTGTGGATCTATGGATAGATGATATTGCACCTTTATTACTGGCCCTCACTTCGAGAAAATGTCTGCAGTTCACTATTTTATTTTCCACAAGACCTTTTCTTCTCTTTTTTTTATATTTTTGTTGGTTGACTTTTTATTTTCACTCATAAAGTCACCTTAAGATGTGAAAGCAGCCAGGAAGCAAAGGTTTGGTGTGTTTTAACTTTGCACTCACCACCGGCTATATCTGACGTCCATCGGGATTCATTCAAGGTAAGACCTACACTGCCAGGTGCTATACGTATATATACCAAATAAAGTAGTGCTTGAAGGCTTGAAGGTCAACGCAGCACAAGTAACAGTCACTTCGATTCCACCATTTTTTCCTTTATTATTTTATTCAGACATTTTTCAAGACCGGCTCAGTGGCTCTTATGAAGTTTAGAAGCATTGAAAGCTCGTGAAGACGCTTTTAAGAACAGACTTTAACAGGAGTAATCATTGATAATAAAAGAAGGTGAAAAGATGATTAGGCTGGTGTTTATGCTGAACTTCTCAGAGCTTATTGGAGCTTAAGAAACCACTGAGAAAACGCTGCGATTCACAGATACACATGACAATCAATATACAGTATTTATACAGCACACAGCTGAATATCAGACGAAAGGAGTAACAGGAAGAGAAAGAGGTTCCCAGATAAACTCATAGCAAAATAAGGACTTAATTTAGTTGTGATATGGTTTACCAGGTTTGTGACTGGTTCAAAGAACACATTGACTGTTAAACAAAAATGAAAAACACTCAATCATTACACATTTTAAAAGATGTAGAAATAATAATAATAAAAAAAACAAAAACGATTGATACTTTGGGTGCCTATATCAGACAGTATATCATTGGCATCTTTTTGACACATTTAATTATAAAAAAACACGTATGTTACTGTGTGTCAGATGGAGGTTAAAATAAATATAAATATACACAGAAGCTGATGAGAGGACAGCCATTGTTATGTTTTTATTCATCAGTATACACACATCAATTATTCACACTAGGATTGACTGCAGGGTGACTTTTTCCTCTGTCCTGTGCGTCCCGGATGGAAACAGCTTCTTCCTGTCAGTGCTGAGCTACTGGTGGTAGCACAATTCCCTGGAGAATAAAAAAATGAAATTCATCAGATTCACAGTGTGGATTGGGGTGTTGCTCTATGCATGTGGCCATAATGTTTTTGATATGACAAATTAAAACTAAATATTAAAATGTCCATGACAAAATGAAGCTACTAACTACAATTGTATGATGATTCAGAACATTTTACCTCATCTTTAATCTGTCATTTTGAACTATTAATAAGCTGGGTAATTATGAATCAAGTCTTTCTTTATGCTGGTGTGGTAGTAATCGTTTGAATTATGTTTTATCAATTTTATCAATCATTTTTAAAGCCGTGGATATTGGCCTAAATGATCTATGCCTTCACACACTTTATGTTTACATTACGGTTAGAGGGAAAATGAAAGATTATCATTTAAATGGGTGAAATGAAAAATGTAAATTAGATCAATTTACACTAAACAGGTCTTTTAATTGAGATGGACAATGTCAGTTAATACAGGGCAGCTGCTGTTAGTGAAAGTATTCACTGACAAACAAACAAAACTGTCCTTTCTACTGAATAAACTGGGAAACAAAAATACAGGCTCTTGTTCTGAATAAACCTGTATTATAGTTTCATTTCACATATCTGGAACCTGTCACTGAAAGCACATTTCCCAAAGTGATGATGAGTGGGGACTGGAATCCCAAATCAGGGCTGGTAATTAAATTATAGCTGATCAAAGGCTGCAGGAAGAGCTTCTTTCTGTCTGTTTTTGTATTTTTACATTCCTCCGTCAATTCCTCTTCATTCCTTTGAAGAGCTGAAGTGACTCATTCTTTCTTTTTGGAGGAAAAAAAATATTCACAAGTCTATTATGCTTATGCAATTCCAACATTGTTTGGTGGAAGGTGAAGTAGCGACAGTTAAAACTGTTACTAAGAGAAAATGAGCGTAATGGAGTCCATAAGAGTGGTACAATGCTGCCCCCCTGTGTCTGAGGCATGAGGAGAAGAGGAACACAGTCAATTAGTTTCATTGCATACCTGAGTAAAACAGAATGCAAACCTACAGACAGCTCTGGCCTCCACTTCCAAAACTCTGCATCCATTTGTATTACAGGATCCCACTTTGATTTCACTGTCCTTTTTTTGGACTTCTGCCAGTCTATCGATTTCAAAGCAACCTCAGCATTCTTTCATACATTCACTCTCTGTATCCCTGTCTCTTTTATATGCATGCATCTCTTCTCTGTCTCATCCACTAACATGAAAAGCTCTTCCAGTGATGCAAGAAACTCATTCTTCCTCCAGTCCTCCTGACTCCCAAAGAGAACCGTTCAGTCCTACCACCTGTGAATCACAAAGTTCAAAAAGGTACTTGAGTTAACGTATAACAGCTGGGAGATATAACATTTAAAACAAAAAAGTTGCAAAAAGAGCTGATTCAAAATACACAAACCTTCCACTGCAACCAAAATATTATCTGAATATTGCCGTTGATACTTTTTTCCCCAATGCCACTGAACTCTATACAGCCTATAGTAAAAATACTGAACAAACACGTTAGTCTAAGATTTAGAGTTGTCTGGCGGGTGTTAGACGTACTTTAAAGCAAGTTGTGTGATTATAATTTATGTGAGAAATGTACTATAGCACTGAAGTACCTTCCTGGTGAAGAGGGCGACTGCATTTTCCCCTGCTGTAGCTCGTTACACCTCTTTGTGCGTTTGTCTAAGAGTCACCACTCTGCACTTGCTCAAGCACTTGTGGGTGGAACTGATGTTAAATTTGTTGCAGACAGCAGTAGCACAATCTGCAACTTAATAGACCATGAAATCAACACTCACAGCGGGGCGAAGCTAGACTCATGTCCCTCTCATTGCCCTCTTAACATGGTCACATGATGCATTAGGATAACAAATAGGCTGTAATGCTCGGCTCTAACAAGGTAAGAGCAGCAGGTCCGTGCCACACTCCCACATCGCTCTATAAAACATATTGCCACACTTGATTAGCTTGTAGCCACAATATTGTTTCAGTCACAGAGTTGGAAAGCTACAACAGATGTGTCCATGCATTTATATTCACCTTTTATTTACCAAAGCGCAAGTCCTTGACAGCTGATGGACATGTTCAATAAAGGAACACAGCAGGCCACAAATGGGTAAATCAATCACTGAATTAGAGTGAGTGTGACATTGGTGCAGAGACAGACTGTTCACATATACAACAAAACAATGTGAAAAAAGATACTTTGGTGTTTGCTTCTACCAGTATCCTCATGTAAAAACACAAGCAGCATTAAAGTAGATTAAAAGAGAATAGTCTTCTTGACATGCAGGGTTTTAAAAGTTTGTGAAAAGTTTAGACAAAAAATTAAAACATCTATCCCTGAGATATTCTCCAACTTTCATATTTTACAACGGAGCTAATCAATACTTATCTAGATAATCATTTGAACAAGTATCAATTTGGGAAAATAATATAGCCTAAATAGCTTCTTTGGAATAGTTTTAGAATGGCCCTGGTCTACAACAGAATGTGTATAAGACCACAGGGATACATAAAAGAACTTACTATTATTTTGAGTTAGGGTTAGGGTTAGTTAGAGTTAAAGATCCCATTCTGTTGTCAAAAAAAACTTTATCAAAGTCACAAATTAAGCATAATGACCCTATTAGCTTAGTTTTTTTTATTTTTAGTTTATTTATTATATATTTATAGTTTATATATTTTTTATATTTATGTTTATAACTATTATTTAGTTTATTTATTAGCTATTCATTTATGTTTTTAAAGCATCAACCCCACAATTATAGCCTATTTGTGAATGAATTACGCAATACATTTCACTTGTCTGTAATGTAAAGCATTAACATCAAATGACTGCAGTGCCTGATAGTCACTCAAAGTCACCAGTGGTAGTACTGTGAGTGGAGCTGCTTATCTTTATAACAGTATCTTTGTCTGAATAAACACAGCATAACCCCAGTCGTCTTCAAACAGTGTGCTCAGGGCTGCTCTAGGCTCTGGGCCTCACTGCTCTGTCTGCTGAGCACAAATCAAATCATATCAGCACTGACTGCCTACAGGTCAAATAGGATCTCTGTAGGGTTCTCCAGCCTGTAGCTCTTGAGCTCCCAGCAGCTCCTCAAAGGATTCAAGAGTTACACATATTATGCTGAAGAATTTAAATCTGATTAATCACATGTCTGTTATAGTAAATGTATCATTTAAATGTCTCATTTTGTGCATTCATATGTTGATTTATGATTTATGTTTATGGGCATCTACCCCATCTAACACTATAGTTGTTACCTTTATATTGGCTCAATTTCGTGCAACACTTCAAAGGAGTACTCTCAGACATTTTCGCTTTGTAAAAGTAGCTCACTGGTTAAAATGTTGGTTTAGCAGGTTAATCTCTCACGCTGCACACATTTGACCGGCAGAGGTCAGTCAGAACACAGCATCCAGACAGACTGGATACAGTCTATGGTTAACACACGGTTTTATGGATATTATTAAAAAGGTAAATAGGAATACGCCTAATTATAAAAAAGAAAGAAAAAAAATACAAAAGTTTAGTGGCCTAGTGAAAGGGTTATAGAAATAAATGTAAACGTGCATTAGAAGTGCTTCCATGGGTTAAGTAAATGGCATTTAAATACGCTGTAAAATAAAGTATAAAATCGTGTTAACTTCAAACTTGTGTTATTTCTATTATACTGTGCTAAATAATAAAAATAATAATGCCTTACACTTGAGTTATGGCTAAATAAGCATGTTTTTACTCAGGTTGGCCATGAGCCATAGGGACATAGGTGACGGTGCTGTTTGATCACTCACACAGGGTTGTATTTTCTGTTAGGTGGTGGTCAGTGACTACAGCAGGATCACTGAGGTGGTGTACTGAGGTGGTGTATAGAGGTGGTGTGTAGTGGGGTATGGGGGGGATCAGGCTGGAGGACGAGCAGCGGCACCAGTCGGTGAGCTGAGATGAGGCCGGCGGGCGGCGCATTGATACCTGCCTGGGATTCTCACGGCTTTTCCACAGAGTTTCACAAGTGCCCTGGACTTCCTGGTACGGGACCATGGACATTTTCTGCTCCTGTGTGGCCGGGGAAATACCCATGGCTATGTAAACGAAAGGAAGCCGTCGAGCGGAGAGCAAGGTGAGTGTTTGCTGTAATCTGTCCCGTGTTTTGAGCCGATGCTGGTCGCTAATGTAGGAGCAGGGAACTTGCCGAGCTCATGAAATTTCATCTGTCAGTGCAAACAGCGTTTCTGCGGGGCTCAATGACGATGGTCCTAACGATCGCTTTCAAAGTAAAATGAAAAGCTCTTGATTTGTGTTTATGGACTGAGATGAACGCACGCACAGAGACATTCAAGCACTTCTACACTTACAACACAAGTACGCTTGGTTTGGATACTGTAAACTTTGTGCTTATTTGTATTCACCGAGGCCTACCTAGCCATACCCACTACAGTATAGCTAGCCGCGGACGTTATGCGAACTTCCGGTTTGCCCCTACAAAATAAAATACCTGCTGTAGCCTAATTGTTTATACTGTGACTGTAGTGATGGGGATGGGGATATGCGTTTTGTTGTAAACCTATCTGCCATTCTCTTGAGTCAAATAACTGTGTTTTTTTTTAAATAACCAAAGCCCAGGGATCCATAAAAATCCTCAGGGACAGACAGCCACCTGCAGCAGAATCAATCCACTTTGAAAAGGACTATTTTTGCTGTCTCTTGATCCTAACTCGCATGCCATGTCATTCATTTTATTATCTTAAGGCAGCTAATGTTTATGTTTGAGTGCAGTAAACATGGATCCATATTTCTTCTGATGAGCAATAAGACATTCAGTGTTTACACCCATCCACTATTCTTTTACCCATTAAGCACGAAATGCATGTAGGAAATCTTTAACAATGTATTTAATGTTAGTATTTAAGTTAACTGTAGAGCTGGGGGGGCTATTATTGTTCAGTGTTGAGTGTGGAGTGATGGAAGAGGCTTAATAATTGCAGCCATTTTACTTTGAAATGGTCTCAAGGATGTTGCTGGGATGATTTTTGAGGTAGTGACCATAGACTCCCTTACAATCCTTCCTATCCCGTTTCAGGATAATGCGGCTTAATGTAGTCAGGGGCTTTGCTGTTTGAAAACACGAGAAATATGTTACATTATTACGCCTGCTCAAGCTGTTTTTTTTTTCCCCAGCAGACGCTCATTTAGCCTCACGTGTTGGTTTCAGATCCCTCTGCTCTGGCACCAGCCTCTCGGTCCGGATGTAATGAATGGAGTAAAATGTCAGGCTGCAACTATTTGCTTTATCAGCTCTATTTGGGGCTGTTGTGCTTTCCTGATCAGTCAATGATGAAAAGATAATAGAACAACTAGTCCTAAGTACGCCCAGCATGCAACTGAAATCTATAGGCCTAGTTTAATGAGCAGTATCTATAAAGGACTCTAATGGGCCAAATCAGGATAATAAACATCCACCATATGCTCCACTGTAGGAATAATAGACTTTACTGCAGCTGCAAGATTAGGATGCTTGGTAGGTCCTTAATGTGCACTATAAGCTGCTTGTCTCCATGGAGATCCTATTGTTTTGAATGTTCCAAAGTATAGAGACTCCACCGGGTCAACGTATAGGTCAGATCTGTGGAGAGGTGACCTGTTCTCAGTAAAAATGCATGTATTTTTTCTTTTATTCAAGAAAACACCTGTAATTGAATAAATGCGAGATATACCTGTTTAATATTGTACTGTGGAACATTCCAAAATGCAAACATATAGACCTTGTTGTGTAATTACTGGGCTTATCCTATGAAACAAAAACTGGTTCAATCAATTTACCTCAATACGGCATGTAATTATCAGCGTTTAAAAAAATAAAATGTTTTTCAATCAATTTCTAACACCACAAGATACAAGTTATAGCAAACAAATTCAAGAAGTGGACAGCAGAGCTACTTTGCAGTGTTCAAAGTCCTGAGTTTTCTGTGCTTTTGGCTTTTTGACAGAAAGGAAATAGAAAAGCCCAGTTGTCATTGGGGTCAAAAGCCCCAAAATGAGTTCATCTTGTGTCCTTCCTCTCCCGTGACCCACTGAGAGAAAACCTCCACAAACATCTAAATGGCACTATAGTCATAAAAGCACATTTTGCAAATTTTTCCTCTTGAATGGCCTATTTATGTGCCAGGGTACAAGGTGTTGGGTGGCTTCTCAAACTAAAGCTTTTGTGTCACTAAATGCCTCTAACTTAGCAACAGGGTTTAAGGTTCGTCTCTTGTTCTGTTCTTCCCTTTAGATGCCCCTTTAAATATCTTTTTGCTTCAGATAGAAAAATAACGAATTTTATTTATCTAAAAATGCAGGAAGCTTAGATTGTTGTTATTGTTATTATTATTAGTTATTTATGACATTTTAGGCTAGTTACTTGCAGTCCTAAAGAGAATACAGATGACAATTATACTGCTGCTTTTACTGTACTGATTATTTTGAACAGGTTTGTATAATTGCCTTCAAATCTCATTCAGTCCTCTCTGTTTCTTTTAGTCCCTATTGTAAACATAAACAACTGTTTTGGCCCAATACGATCCACCCGCAGATGCCTGTAATGTCTTTTATAAGCGCAGAGCAGCAGCAGTAGCAGTATCTGGTGCCCAGATGTGTTCTCCACAGGCAGGTTGTGTGTTCCCTCTGTACTCTGGTCTGAGCTGCTGCTGCTACTGTGGCTCTTTATTTGCTGCTGATCCCCACTGGCTCACTGCTCTCTGTTTTAATGCCAGCTTTTAGATTGCCCCTCTAGTTTTAATACAATGGAAAAGGTTTGATACTGATTTTGATACCACAAAATAATGAAAACACTAGATAACACTATACAATAGCATGATATTTTCAACACAAAATGGTTTCATTGTAATCAAGTGTTCATAATGTGTGTTCAGATTAAGATGAAAGCCCATTCTAAAACTTTTTTTTTCTCAATATCAAATACATGCTCAAATTAGTGTCTAGTTTCTTGTAAAGCTGATAATATTACTGATTCAGAGTTGGGTTAGTTGCATTAGATTGACGTGCTTTTGGTGTGAACTGTCTTCATGTCAGGGCAGAGGTAATGCATTTCATAGAAGCCAAACCTGTCTGGAGTTTTAAATACGCTATAGCCATATTTAATCTCTTTAGTCACCTCTCTGTCTGCTGATTTTACAGCAGCATACAGTGTATGAGTACAACATAGCCCTGCTTAAAGGGCATGTGTATTATTTTGAATCCTATCTTCTTGTTTATTTTGTCATAGTCATTTTGCATCACTGTTTGTGTAACATTCATTTCAAATGAACAAAAGACAAGTGATGATAAACAGTGTGCTACGAGTGAGGTTCCTTGTTCTCCTCTCCAGAGATGAACACTGCACTGATGTTGATTTGTCATTCTGTGGCGTGGCAACTTTCTGCTGACCTGAGCTGCTTTTCCTGGAGCCTGGAGGATATTGGATCTCTTAACATCTGCAGCAGAGGCATTCACAGCAACAAGAGGGGTTCAGTTCACCATCACCTGCACTGTTTCCTCCTCAGCCTCCTGCTCTTCCTCTTAAATCTCTCTCAGGCTTCTGCAAATGGATCAAATTACACCTCATTACTATGGCCAGATTACTGTTATTTATGCATCCACTCTGCCATTAGAATAGAGGGATCATAGATACCCACACAGCCTCTATTATTAACCCACAATGTAGATTCTGTGATGAATAAAAACATGAATTTATAGATAGAGTCTTCTTCTTATGTGTTGCTTAATGTGTTTTAGGTCATGAGTGCCTTTAGGAGAGATCCAGTGGATTATAAACTCACCTGTCAGAAGCCCTGCCCTGTCTGGGCCCAACCTGGTGCCCCACCACTGGCATCACACCATGAGTGAGTACCAAACACTTTTGCATTACTATTGCATGTTCTAATTCTAGCGGTCTGCAATTCGCTGTAGCCCTCTCCCAGAGATACAAACATATGTAACAGCAGAGCGAGCATGTGCGATAATGTCCCGTACCTCATCAGTCATCAATCACAATGTGTGTGGAGGCAGGGCTCTCTCCAGCACATGTACCACTGTGTGGCAGCAGGCTGTAATGGCACTGCATCACATGTGGACCATGTATGAGTCATCCAGGAGGACACAGCGCTATACTGCCTCATGTTGTACTGTAGGATACATGCCACAGGAGCAGGATGGGCCCAGATGATGGCAAGAACATGAGCATTTATTGTCTGAAGAACACTACTGATTGTCACTTCAGCTGAACATAATGTTATTCATGTTGTTATACACAACCCTTTTATTGTTTTTGTTTTGTATCACTGAATTAGGAAATATCTCTTCCTTTTAGTTCTATGTGGAAGTGGGCCCCTCCGACTGCCCATGGGTAAAAAGACCCTGAGCCCTTCCCCCACGCTCTCCAAGATCATGGGGCCCTCATTTAGGTGACATGCCGACATGCTGTGCACTGTAGTTATGTAGTAGACTTATGGCAATGACAAGGATACAGCTCACCCTCTAGTATACTATAGTGCTTCTAATATCCAAGTTCTTTGTTTAAAAAAAGAGATTTATAAAACTGACCATGGGCAAAGCTTTACCAGAAAGAATGGCTTTGATTTCTTCTTCCTGGCATTTCTTTGATATCAGGCCGCCATGTGTCACAGCTCTGACCTCTTAGACATTTTGTGTTTTCTTTTCGTTTAGTTCACTTCACTGATAAGAACTGAATGGGAGCCAGCTTTTCCTCCTGTTTGGGTAGCAGTGTTAACTCTTGGTGTGCAGACTACTTGAGTCCTGCACTGGGTTACCGGGGCAACCCAGCACATGTGAGGCCTTTACTGGAAGGTGATTGGATTAAGTGCGCTCTGGCCCAAGCCTGTGCTGAGAGGTTTAACCCTGCTTTTTCCTTTGTGTGTGGCCACCTGTGTATGTTTAACCAATGTGTGTGTGTGTACATGGTTCATGCACAATCCTAGTGAGTGATGAAGACTGCCCTAAATGTGTTTAGAGCAGGAACACTTGTGTAGATTGTGGTTCTTTTAACTGAGCTTATATTTTATATTTTCATTATTTATTATAACCTTTTAATAGGGCCACCGTATGTCTGCACATTGTAGTCCTTGCAGCAGCTTTGTCATTTCATTATTTTTTTTTCAATTATAACAGTGAAAATACCAGGGCTTCGGAGTCTACATTGAAAAGCTTAAATAATGCATTATTGGTCTAATGCTTGTAAAACAAGACACCATGCTTTATTTTCTCCACCTCTGTCCTAAAAGTCTGCTGAGTCCACGATGTCTGAGTCATCTGGATGATGACTGTTGGTTGGCGCTGGTCAAACCAGTGGTCCTGTCCCTGACATATGGAGCTGTGTGTGTGAGGGGAAACGGCTGTCAGCCAGCCTTCAGGGTGTGGTGTTGCTGATAATGATACCTGGTGCCTGCTGTGCTGGACTCTGCACTGTCCTCTGTGTTTACCTCAGCTGATCCAGACTCAGCTCTCACACAGGCACAGTCACACACTGTTGAAGTTGAACAGCTTCCAGGTGTAAACATCCTCAGACTTTCCTATGCTGAGCAGAAAGTAAGGCTTTACTGTTCCTGAATGTGATCATTGTGCTGAGACTAACATTAAAGCGAACTCAAACTTGAGCAAATGGCAAAGAATTTTGCAATTCGAGCATTATTTGTTTTTCTTATAATTGCTGTGATGATGACACCTCTAGAGTGAAGACGGCACTTGTTTTGGTGTGAAATAATTGAGTGGTCACAAGGCTGTCTTCTGTTGACAGAATGACTACTACAAAGATCGGTATGTTTGTTCAGAAGTATCCCAGTTTCTGTGTTGTTGGCAAACAGGTCCGACCACTCTCCTTGCTTCATTTACCTGATACATTGCCATCCTCAAACATGCTGTGAATTTGAATTTGAATAGATTTGGGATTGAGATAAGTCGGATTGTACCTCTCCTGCTGATGTTATTTCACTATCTGTACCAGATCTTTATTGGATCTGCTTGGCTCCTGTTGAAGAGACCTTTTAGTATCACACTGCCAAGGCATGATTATCACTGTTTTTCACTGCAGGCACAAAACACTCATCAAATTCCCCAAACACTACTCTGTGTTCCTGTTACTCCAGCCGGCTTGGCTCTGTATGCCTTGTAATTTACTGTCATAGCGCAAACAAAATAGACAAAACATTAAAAGCAATATCATCTCTCTTGCTAATATTGTGAATTGAAATGGTTATGTTCATTGTCAAACCAAAGGATAGGAGATATTGCATACCCCAAATACCATTGTTTTCCTGTATTTTCATATGGATATTGGAGAATGTTCTAACTGCCACTAGTTGATCATGTTCAAAGTAAAGAGTTTCAAGTAAAAGGGAGGGATACATTGTTGTTGTATCATGCTGATTGTATCCACCTGCTGCTCTGGCCTCAGTGCAGTCAGTTTTCCATTTAAAGGTCCCATATAATGCAAAAAATACTATTATAAGCTTTTAACCATGTTATAATGTATTCATGTGAAAAAGTTATCTGCAGTCAGGGCTGTGCAATTGATCAGATTTTGATCAAATCAAAATTTAATCATTTGTAGTCATTAATTATGAGCTTGTGTTTTCAATTAAAAGGTCTAGAGCAGGGGTCTCAATTAAATTTTTTTGAGAGCCAAAACATTTCCACATTGGAAAACCGGGTCCATAAAAAATCTGCCAGTAGACAGTCGCCAGCCTCCCTCTTTAGCGCAGTATGGTACTCCACAAGAAGTTGTAAACAACAAGTAAATCCACAACAGGTTGCTCTTCTGTAAGCAGTTGATTAAATCTAATATGTTGCTGTATCTTTCTGAAATATCTCAAACACTCTGCTAGTAAACACCATGCTGTGAAATCCAAAGTCACATGATCAAACTGACACATTTTATTGGTTGTAGCAGGAGTAAATATATTGCTTCTTTATAAAATTTGATTGAAAATAAAAACCTAAAATATGCATTTATTACTTGAATGGTTTGTATGTTTGATTTAAATGCATTTTAAATACATCAGAAACAAATATAAATAGAATTTGCTCCCAGCATGCTTGCTTGATGAAAGATTTGGTTTGGTAAAGTGCGCAACCCTGACTGAGGACTGTATGCAAAGGAAGGGGTCTATATATATGCCACTTTGCGAAAGTGGAGCTCACAAGATATTATACCAGATATTATTCATCGAGACTCAACGTGAACAATTTCAGTAAAACACTTAGTGAAAATGAATCATATTTGCCGCATTTAAATGTGGGTTGGGGTCTCGCGGGCTGCTCCACATCCTCGCGGGGTCTGGAGTGGGCTGAAGTCCAGAGCCAGTCCTCTGTCAATAAAAGCAAGCGGTTTGGAGTTGAGACTTTGAAGGGAGAGTCTACAAAATAAAAATAAAAAAACATGACAAGGTTCAAAAAAGTATGCAACATATAATATTACACACAAATGAAATCACATGAATGACCACAAAATTGTATTGAGCTGCTGGAAAAAATGAAAAGCATATCATTCTGAACTGATTCTAAATGTAGGTGAATAAGGTGAGCTGTGGCTCTGTTTCCTGGTCTCCGTTCAGTGTTCATTGTGGTGAGTGATGCTGTGTGCTGGTGTGTGTAGAGACACTACAACGGTGCGTTTGCATGTTTTGAATTATAGCTGTGGGTGTGGAGGGGCAGCGGGGGGCGGGAGCTTTACAGGAAGGAAGGCTTGTTGGAATATGATTACATCTGTGTGTTAAAGGGAAGGGCAGCAGGAGGAAATGGAGCCACAGACCTTGTCCTGGGGGCATCAGCATGGAACTGTAGCATGAACTAACACGCACACACATACACACACACTCACACTGGGCTGAGGCGGGCATAGCTCAACGCTTTACCTGTACAGAGAAAGGGGGAGAGCAAGAGGGAGAGGCAGGCTGCTTTCCTATAAGAGACCTTTTCATTTCATTGTTGTCTTTACCATGAGTGAAGAATGCGGTGTGTTGTGTTGATTACAGTTCACACAGTTGTAAATTTAAGCAGAAACCTCTAATGAAATGTGAACAGCCACTTCCTGGAGAACAGTGAATCTTTAATGTGACCTCATCCTGTTGGGTGGGTGTGGATGTTTGGCTTTTCTCCAGCTGTACAGGAATTTATCAGCTTTTTTAATATCCTGACTTTACCTTTTCTTTCAAAAATGCCCGTGCAACTACTGGTGTTAGGACTTGAACAAGAAATCTTGATGTCTCACAACTAGTGAAACAACATTTAAAGAAGTAACTTTTTTCAGGATTATTATAGTAAATAGGTAGATTTGGCAAATCACTTTTATTGTGAAATTTACACTTCTTGTGGGGTGAATGGTAAATGTTATACTTATGATAACCTCATAAAAACTTAATTATAGACTATCACTATTTGATTGTTTATATTTTACATTCAGTGTAAACGCTACATGTCATTCTGTGTCTAGCCCCCTCCCTGGTCTGGACCCCAGCAGAGTGAGGCTGTTATGCAGGAGCTGACTGGGCTCTCTGATAAGCCCTGGTTTCTTGTGCTGGTGATGGATGCTGTGGTAAACAAGTGTCCAGACTCTCTCTCTCTGATCCAGGGTCAGAGGGTGGAGGGGCCTGGACTGTTCCTGTGACAAACGTCTGCGAGCCTGTCAGCCATGATGAACGGCACTTGCCTTATCGACCAATGTCACGCAGGATAGATCTGATAGACTGTGTGGCCAATCTACCGGTATGTGTTTGTGTGGGAGAATTTGTGAAGCAGTGTAAAGACTTCCAGTACTCTGCAGGCTGTGTATATAGTCCAGCAGGCTTTTTGTCTGTCAGGACTGTAACATGTGTGTCTCTCTTACAGTGACATGTACATTTTATTTTATTAATTTTTTACCCTGTCCGACCTTTTGCTGTACTCATGTTCCACCTTTGTGCAGTGTGCCACATATTGGCTCCTCCCTCCAGAGGTCCTGGGAGAGGTGAAGTCTGAGGGTGTTCTAATCTGTGTCCTTGGTGGCATGTAAAATGTTACATTTGATTTGTTACAATAACTGAGGGCTACAGTATTTGCACTATACTCTTGTGGTTTGAATAAACTCAAACCAGAAACCTGAGTGACTTGATTCCTGCTTTGATATTGGAAAACACAGCAAGACTTCATAGCAAAATAAACAGGAAATGCCAATTTGGAATGAACAGGAAATGTCCGTTTAGTTTTAATAAGGCTGACTATGAAAACGCTAACTCCTCACTTCTGTTTTCCTCGGAGAGATGGGCAGTTTGAGTCTCAACGTGGTTCATTATTCACACGGACACCACATACACTAAATTAAAAACTCACATCTCACCAGTGAGCTCTGCATGCACCAGAGGGGTGATGGAGTGTATTACAAGCTGTCATAGGCCCAGTATGAAGTGCCTCTGTACGTCTACATGTCTCATTGGGATTCAGCAGCAGGACCCATGAACACCAGAATGCACTGGAGCACAACAGGGAGCGTTAATCAATGTGCCAAGCAATCAGCACTAGGCTAATTCAATCATCTCTCCAACACAATACAGCCATTAGGACATCCAAGGAGTGCGCTCTCTGCGGGCTTATGTCTCTATGATGTGTCGTTTTTGCTCTTCCAGCCAATACTGACCCAAACAGCAGCAGATCATGGACACAATGGAAATCAACAGACTCATCCACTTTCAGAAGTCTAGTTTCTCTAGTCTAAAAGAGTTAGAGTTTGAAAGCTATGTTATGATTGAAAGTGCAACTTAACTTACTCCGTCTCTAATCAAAATCATCCAGTTTCTGCCAGTAAGACGCTGCATACTAATTTACTAATTTATATTCCCAACTATACATCACCTATACCTGTTTAGAGCAAAAAGTGAAATTGACCCCAATTACATTACCTTTTAGCAGTGTTTTTGCATATCAGACCCATTACACACAGTATCAGCCTCCAAGGTACTTAAACAAAATCTATTACTAGAGAAAGAAATGAGGTTGAAATCCATCAGTGAACATGTGGAACAGGTGTATTTTCACTGTGTTTTCACAGTGCATGGCTACAGCCGTACTAAGCTGTTTTATATGCATTTATTGGGAGTCTCACCATTTAGCACATTACTAAATCCTAACCCTTACATGATAGGGGCATGTAAAAACAGTGCAGCATTTTGAGAGAGACCATGCGTAAAAACATGTAGTTTGAGCGTTTGTGACTTGTTTTATTACAGTGTTTTATATGGGAATCATTTGTATAAAACGTGAATAAGGGCTGTAGTACAGTTAATCAAAGCGCCTGCTGTCCTTGAGTGCAGACCTTAGGGTCTAAGTCGATGAACACGGCAGTCTTCAAACCTGACATTTTAGATGTGCTTATGTGTCCTGAAGGTGTCCGGACGGTCTGAGATCTTCAAGGTCAGGGCTGTGAACATGGAGGTGGAGGGAGATTTGCCCTTTAGCATTACAGAGTAGAAATCATTAAGGCACAGCTAACCTGGATCACTCCACATTGATATGTGTGGCACTCTGAATTGAGTTCCACACATTCATCAGTTTAGAATGGGTCTTGTAAGTGGTCGTGGAAAGGTGGGAACGTCATGACGAATATTTAAATGTGGTTTGTCGAAGTGCCCAGCAGCACTTACCCTCTGCATGTTTTTCAAAAAAAAAAAAAAAAAAAGTGTCTGTATTTCAGCCTGCGCCGCCATGTTTGTTTTGTTTGGGTGCTTCACCTTTGGCTTTTGCAAACCATAATGCTGCATAGGGCAATATGGCCTCAGATCTTTAGAATATAATTGATATACCTAAGGCTGTTTAAAAGTGACTTTTGACTTACTTGTTTCTGGATATGTAAACATAAGTCATAGTGTATGGAAGTTCTTCACAATTTTACGTGTGTTAGCAGCAAGTATAAGTTAATAATTAGCTGTTGAAATATACACTTATCTATGTCACATTTAAACCTATTGTTTAGCATTAATTACATTATACTGTCCCTCTTCCCCCCTGGTTAAAACAAGCGGGCAACATTCTAGTAAAAAAAACCTAAAACTTTATCCTGTAAATGATAGTGATAATCCCAGTGCCAGGAAGTTGTGTTATCCTTATTTGGTGCTGTCTGACTCGTATACAATTAGATTGTGATTTATAATTCAATTGGACATTATTAGTCCGCGAAGCCTCCCTTCTCTTCGGCTCTTTATTGCATTACCAAAGATGTAGCGGGAGTGACAATGACTGACAGCATTTGAAGGATAAGAGGGCGGTGTCGCTGCTTGCGGCTTTCGTTTAGTCCTTTACATTCAAATGTCAACAAGGAACTGCCTGGGAGAGCACAGTGACCAGACCGAAGTGAGAGGGGCGAGCGAGAGCCGAGGAAGAACCAGAGGAGAGAAAGAGAAGATGCTGTGAATGCAAGAGCTTATTAATTTGAATTTAGAGAATGTGATGAGGGGAGCGCGAGGGGAGCGAGGAGGGCTGTGGACGTGGAGACCGAGGGCTGCTGACAATAACACAGATGAATGGAGGAGAGGAGGAAGATCGGAGGGAGAACAGATAAAGACTCCAGCTGAACGGCACAATACTCGCATCACACGCAGTTCACAAAGGGAGGGACTCTTTCGGACCACTTTGAGCAGCTTCAGATAAGTTGAGATGTACTGCGATTGGAAGTCTTTAACAATGTATTCTTCTTTGTGCTTCCTCCAAATTGCCACATCACCATTCCCACCAGTAAACTAAACTACCACAAAAAAAAAAGGATGTAAAGTTTGCAACTATTTAAAAGAATGCAATCTGGAATAGCTGGAGTGAGACACGGGGCGAAAAGGTTTTCAAGAATGAGAGTGTCGTTTTGGACCAGGCAGCCTTTCGGATTTGCGGTGGAGATTTTGTGGAGATACTTTCACATCCCTAGCGACTTGATGCTGATATGATGATGATTTTGGTGAAAGTACCAGGGCGAAGGGTGGTTACTGGGTGGAGAAGGGCAGGAGTGAGGTACCCCTGCCCCCTGCTGCCCCTGGCACTGTCTTCGGCCACCTAAGTGAGGATGCAGGTCCTTCAGATCGTCAGAGAGCTGGTGTCACCATCCAGACGCAGAGCTGCAGCCAGGTTTGGAGGTGTGTGCATTTTCACTCCCATCACTTTGTTTGATTTAAAGGTGCACTGTGTAACTTTTCTTGTGGGGGGGTATGTGATTTAGCATTTCTTCAGTTGCAGGTGTTTTGCAGCTTGAAAATATGTTGAAATACATGAATTCTTATTGTGAGCGAGGTTGCTTCACCACAGATCTGACTTGTAACTTGACCTGGTGGTGTTGCCTGCTTGTCTCATGGAGATAGATACATATTGGCACAGCAGTAACAAGCAGGTGGTGTTCTCCAGAAAAGTTGCATAGTGCCCCTTTGGGTATGTATTGAAAGTAACTGTATAAGTAACTCAATTCAATAGACTATTTGGTTTATTTGCTTTTTTTAAATTGCTTTTGACTGCCATCTGTGTTACAGCTTGAAATTTGCGTCAGGTTTTGTCATTAATAACGCAGGCACTGGAGCATTGCTTCTTAGATTGTGCAGAAAATACCTTCTCTTGTTTGTACCGTCAGAACGGACCATTAGCCATTGTTGTTTTAGCCCTGGTATCTGTGTGTGTGCATTTCCTGCAGCTGTGTTTCAAGAGTGTGCCATGAATAATGAAGCATGGTGCCCTGGGTAATGGAACACTATGTGACCCCTGTGTGTTCTGTGTTCTGATTGGCTGAGCCTGTATGCGATACCTTGTTCACTAAGGCAACAAATGCACTTTTATTGTGAAGGAGCCATTCAGTTCAGTTAGCTTCTTTTTTGTCACTCTTACTGTCCATCTTATTAAAAGGCATTAAAAACATTAAAGTTATCCAAAGGAATTTTACTACAGGAGTTGAAAGTTTAGTACATTACCATTGCAAACATAATCTGACCTTTTTGATGAGATTTTTTTAATTCATCCATCAGAGACAGTACACTACAATGTCCTATGCACATTCAAGATACATCTATAGATTTTTTTTTCTAAATAATAGACAAAACACTTGAAGTACTGGACAAGGTCACTTCTAATGATGGCACCAATCAATGTAGGCTAATGTAGCTGCTAAATAAAGAGACCGTCAGAGAAATGGGATTCGCTGCAGTTTAAACATGGATTCACATTGCACGGTGACATTATTCAGGAATTACTTGTGTTAAAATTCTCCTAAAATGATCCATAAACTACATATTCCTCATGTCTAGATCAATTTTTATGTGGTATGTTGGACACAGTATTATAGAATGTCAATGTTTTAGTGTCATTGTTTCATTGTTGAGGAATGGATGTACTTGGTAGAGTCTACAAGAGTCTAATGAGCTGCAAATGCTGTAGTAGTTAAATGGTAAGATGGAGAGATCTGAAGTGCTTTGTCCACTGATTGGACTGATTCACACTTTTTGTTTCTGTCTTTATTTTTGTCCATCAGTTCTATTTAAGAACTCACCTTGGCTTGTCGCTGATACTAGATCAATGCAACCTAATTTGAAGGTAGCCAGAGTTAAATAGATTTGTCTTGGAAATGCAGGACTGGATCTAGTACATTAAGTTCACATTACGTTGTGTTAAGGACTCAAACCTAGCTTTTCATCCAGATGAGGACTGTGGGTATAAATTCTCAACTAATGATTTGAGCTATTTGTATTGTGATTTTGACATGAAAAAAGTGAATAATATCCACATAACTTCTTAGCTCTCAAGATTTGAGTTGAACTATCCAAATGTCTTGTTGTCTTTCTGGATCAAAATGGGTGGAAATGGGTGTGTGTTTGTGTGTTGTTTATTTGTCTTTCTCCTCATCAAAAAAACAAACAAACAAACAGCAGTCTCCATCTGAAAGCTTTGGTAAAGGAGCAAAGACATTATACAGACCCCACCTGAGCTCGTATAATAAAGTGCAGTGCAATGTTCAACAATAGCAGTATCACTCAAGATAATTTAGCAGCATAGTTTGTTTACGGTGCCATTAACAGTAGTTCTAGCGGCTTGCTTATAGACAGTGTCAGTTACAGTGCTATTAACAGTAGTTCTAGTGGTTTGCTTATAGAAAGAAGCACTGCGAGAGTCTCTCTGCAGCATTGGTGAGTTAGTGAAGCAGAACATTTAGGATTTATAACGAGCCCATAGCAAGAGCAGCCTGGTGCCAAACTGCTGCGCTTCCCTGGTCAGCACCATCGGCAGCTCACTGTCTCACTGCATTATTCAGCAGCATGATTCTTGCTCTTTCTTAGCCAGGAAGGTACACTCAGATATTCAAATACTGCACCAAAAGCTTAAACAGGGGCTAGTTAATCAAGAAAGTGTGCCATCTGCGTCCGATGTGTGTGCACACTGCAGGCTGCAGGTGAGGGCTTGAGGGGCCATGGTCCAGACACAGTGGGTGACAGACTGAGACCCCATGACTTCCCCAGTGCAGACACTGGACTAATTGCTTCCCTGTCCTCAATAAAGGGCAAAGCTGTGCTGTCCTCCACACAAAACAGCAGACTTCATTTGAGAACAAAAGTTATCTGAAAAGGCTCGACTTCCAGTGGTGCTATAATGAAGTGACTGTTGAAGCCTTTCTCTTTTCTTTCACTTTGTGATGGTGCAAGCTGCTATAAAACATGATGCTGAACAAATATGGGATTTTTGTTTTCCAAAAAGCAATATCCTATTCTGAATTTCAGAGTGGGACTCAATCATGATCAGTTATGATTCCAATAACAATTGTTTGGTCATGATTGAAATCAAAGTTATTAGATTTGAGCAATAATAGTATCATGAGTAAAAATGTCACTGCACAATATGTTTTGATATGTGTTTGAAGCATTACAGGGTACAAACAAGTGTAAAGCAATTAATTATTAATCATTATTAATTATGATTCAGTGGTAGTAGGTGTATGGTATAGTTCTCTAAGTAGATTTGTACACTTAACTGTGATGTACCTTCCAGTCTTTTACCATCTAAGTTCCCACAAATGAACATGTGTTTAAAGAGTTTGCTCAGGGCTTCAGAAGTGTTATCTGCTCACTTCCTGACTGCTGATGGACCTGAGATGGACAGCTTTTTCCTATTGTCGTCAGTCTGCCTGTTGCTCTTCCCAGCCCTGTGTTCTCACCCATTTATCACTGCTGAGCGCCACAGCAGCACTCCTCATGGCACATCACATTCATTTCAAAATGAAGTTTTAATAGAAACGGTTTATCATCTGGCTGTCATCACTGGCCCACCCCAGTCCTCTGCCTCCAGAGTCTGCTTGGTTTATTGTTGTAAAGTTAAATGCTTTTTGAAATATACCTGAAAACCAAAAAGTCACAGCACAAAAAAATGTTTACACTTAACATTTCACTACATGACCAGATTTTGTATTTATTTATTTTTAGTGACTGTTTTGGAAATTACCCTTCTTATTACCTTTAAAGAAAACAAATTATAGATGTATATTACTATCTATTTATCTGTCTCTTTTTCACTTCTGTCATTTTTGATAGGGTTGTTCAACATTTCAAATCATTTTGGTCACATTTTATTTTGGTGATGTGATGAAAGGATTTTCCCGAAATATCTGTGAGCCATCCCAAAACAGTGATGTACTCTGTCTGGGAGTTGAAAGCAGCCTGTTGTGCTGTTGTTGTGTTTGGGTGGGGAATGTTGAGAGTGGGACTGACTTACTCTTGAAGTACCATTTCTGGTGTGTCTGTAGTTGCTGTAACAGCCACTTCATTGTAGGCTCACTTTCTACTGTTACTTCCCTCTGCATGTAGTTCCCTACTCTGACAAAATGAGCTAGCCTGGGTACACTTGTTGGAGTACTGTACTGTGACTGATGCGGACTCTGAATCGGCTGGAGGATCCCCAGGATTTCTTAAGAAAGGGTAGGCTTAATTCAAAACATGCTCTTGATTTATGGTTACAACAATTTAGCAGTTTTGCAGTACCACAGTTTATTGTAAGAATAACAGTTGTTTTTTTCTGTTGTATAGTTAAATTTTACACATTTTAAACTGTATTGTCTTTGTGGAGACATATTTGTGGAGGCATTTCTAGAGACAGTGCTGTTTTTGACACCAGTTGTGGAGTACAGAGACGGCAGAGACAGAGGATTGTGTAGCACAGTAGTAATAATGGGTTAGTGTACGCGTGTGGTTACCTCATCAGTTGTTAAATGGGTGACAGTATGTGCAGTTAAAGTTTACGTCACTGTGAGGACACTTTTGACACCATGATATTACATTTCACACTAAGCATTTGAGTATTTAATCTTTTATTTTCCATTCAAAAGCATTGTGTTTTGGTAATGGTTGTGGCCTGGTCCTTTTGCAAAATGCTTTTCCTGATATGTGGGATCAAGATTACGTTTTGTGTACGTTATGTTATACTGTATATTATGTTTTTGTTCCAGTGGTCTACAGCAAATATTCTAAGTTCTCCTGAGGTGAGTTAAAGGACAAATAGCCATGTCCGTGTAGATGGGTATATGGTTTAAGTGTTGAATTGACCATTTCTGTCATATTGTATTGCCCTTGATGGTGATATGTGCTTTGAAAGTAGTTTCTTGTCTGTCATGTTGGTGTAGTAAGTGTACACAGGTTAGCACACGTCATAACATTGTATCATTTGAGCTGAACCCACGTGAACTGATGACGAAGGACAGGAAATGAGTTGTCCCTTATCATTTTGTGTTATTATGATCTCTCTTGTTTTCACAATGCACTAAAGCAGGAGATGCATTAAGTGTGTGTGGACAGAGGCAGAGAGGCGTGACAAGCTCTTAACATAAGGAACAAAGAGGGCTCATTACTGTAGGCTAAAGAGGGCTTTAGGAAAGCACATGGACCACGAGGCTGTGATTATAGGCAGAGTGGAGTTCATTGTCATTGTTCTTTTTTTCGTTACATTTTCTTAAACAGAGGATAAGGTACAGAGTGCTCGCCTCATACAGTTAAATTCCTTACCACCCTTTTCCCCCACCCAAGCTCCCACCTAAACAAAACAAAAAAACAAATATATATACACGCGCACATGCACAGGTTTATACATATATAGACCTATTAAAAAGATATATACAGATATAAATACACACACACCCACCCCCCCCACACACACACACACATACATATTATATATTTATATGTGTGTTTCTGTATGTATGTATATGTATCTATATAATTGTGTGTATGTATATATGTATACATAACATGTATACATTTGTATATATAATTATATATGCATATATAATTATTATAATCTCACACAAAACTAATAATAAATAAAATTAAGATAAATACATATCATAAGATAAATATATAAGCATAAGTTCTCCAGAATCTCAGAATACAAAGTGAAATGACAGAAATCTGAAGCTTTGCTTATAGCCCCATCAAAAATGGTCTTCAATTTCAACTTCAATTATGCAGAAAAAAGTCATGTAGAAAATTAGGCAATTATTACAAAAATGGAAACCACCACAGCTAAGTCTATGGGGGAAAATAAATGCCGTTAACATGAGCATCATTCTGAAAATGAATTATTTATTAATGATGCTTCCAATTACTTTCCCTAGGATACTTTTTAAGCAGTTTGATGAACTGGTGAAAGATTTTCTATGGAAAGGAAAAACACACACAGAAGTCATCCAAAAATACAAGCCCCTGGAAATGGGAGGACTAGGGTTAGTATTTGAACTGTAGGTGAAAGGCGAGCATCCAAAAGTTATGGACATGGACATGGTTGGACATGGCAGCACTTCACCCAGCACATGGACTTCCAATGACATTGGCTGTGGAGCTGCGTGTCAGCAAATGTAGACAAAATATTCTAGACATATATAAGATAAATATTTTCTTAAATAGACCATATATTAATGCTGTAACAAAATATAAAATGTGCAAGACTGAAAAACTAAAATTAATGCATTTAGAGTTGGAACAGCATTTTGCCCAGTTAAATTAATTGAGCCTGGGATCCAGACCTGTTCTCTCATTATATTCTATACAGGAGAGCTCTCAGGCTGGGCACCATCCCCTTCACTGCATCTTAGGCTAAACTCGCACAAAGCCAAACAATCAGGTTTGTTAATTTCAGTGCCACATGAGAATCTGAGGAGATCATTGGTCATCTAACATTCAGAACAAAATCAAGCTTCACATTGTTCACATTGAATGAATGTTGAACAATTATTAAATATTTGCAACCAGTTTCCTGATCCAATTGCCTGTGACGGAAACTTTTTGGCAAGTTTAAAAGAGTGAAAGGGTGCTGTGTAAGAGTTGAGATTACAACAATGTGCTCAATGTCACACTACACTGTGTGGTGAATCATTTTGGGAAAACACATCGTAACACAATATACTGGTTGTACTGTATAATGTTAAAGGTAGAACTCTCAAACTTACATGGCAGTATCACTTAGGGAACATATTAAACAATAAAAGTGGTGTACAATTGATATGAGACTCAACCCCTTCATTCTAGTTTGAGCCCAGTTATATGCATTATTGTCACTCTTCTCACCTTATGAACGTCTTCTCATATCATTATCAGTTTAGGAAGTGAAGTACATTTCGTCAATAACTTACAATACAGTGAATTCCCATAGGAGTTAAAAGAGTACTCTTAATGACGCATGTGTGGGTGAGAGAAAGATATGTTAAAGATGATGACAGCAGAGACATTTTAAGCACAGCAGGACAGAGATGGCACTGGACATCTCCACTGGGAGATCAAGCACAGGTGGACGTTTACCAGTAAAATGTACTACATGGATCTAATAGCAAGTTTATTTAACTTGTAGCTCTCCTGGACACCAGTATGAGCTGTGGGGCATAAAAAGATATAATTGCATTTATTTGAAGTCTAGCAGCAATGGTACACTAATAGTGAGCGAAGACTTTAGCATTAGACTGGTGCTTAAGTTTAATGAAAAGCTTTGATTCCTGCTTCCACTGTTCCTCTAGCTTTTACTGTGTGAACTAGATGAGGATCCCCCAGGGTGACTTCCCAGAAAGAGTCCAGAGTGTTTTTTCTCTAGAGAATTCCCCGTTTGCTCCTTTGCCCACAGCCACATGCCTTTCCCTGACACACACCCTCCTGTCATAAAAATGCCAGCCTGCTCAATAAGAGACTGTTTGTTTGGGACGGTTAAGAATTCCAGTGGAGCTTTGCCCCCTGTCGGACCCTAGCGACCCATGGAGGAAGCTGCAAAATAAACGGGGAAATGCAATCCTGACTAGAATACCAGCCAAATAAAGTGATTACATAACAGCTAGGGGGGGTCTGAAGATGATTTACACAATTTATACAATCACTTTTGTATCACAGTTTGTGGCCAGTCTGTCATTGCTGAATACGGAAGTGTGTATGTGACATTTTTGCAGAAGACAATAGGAGAGGAACTAATAATGTATCATTAACCTATTATTTGTGCTGTTTAGAGTTATTAGGACAAGGATTGTGAGTTAAGCAGAAGATGCTAAAACCCTTCTCTGTGATTGTGTGATGAGCAGCATCTGTCTGACAAAAGAGACTCCTCATTGGTTGGCCCCTCATTGTCAGTTTTGGGCAGAGGTAAATGAGCATCACTGTGTACAAGACTCGACTGTATATGACCATTATTCAACCAAAAGAAACAATTAATTTTTTTCAACTATGGCTACAGCTTTGTTTGGTACTAATGTTATCACAACGAAGAGTGACAACAAACTCTATTCACATTTGTTATGCACACACCTGCTGGCCCTGCCCATTTTTCCACCCAAAAAGTGGTGATGTCTATTGCTTGGGAAAGAGTTTGTATTGTTAAAAAATTTACTTCTGGTCCCATGTGATACATACCTGTCTTTTTTTCTCTCTTTACAGCGTCTGACACTGAGCAGGATGCAGCAGTGAAACTGGACCAGGAGCGGGCCGAGATAGTAGCCAAATATGACAAGGTAAAGCACTGTGTAGTGTGTAGTGGCTGTTTCTTGTTGAAAATTATCGATAGATGGAGGAGATGGAGGGATGGGTGGATGCTTTCTTAATCCTCAAGGTGGAAACTAGAGTGCCATGGACGCACATACAAACTACATGTACACACGTGAGCACAGACAAAAACAGACCCTAGACAGGACCCACTGTAGCATCAGCACACAATTGAAGGCATATAATGAAGCCATGTAGCTGAGAAGGAGTGTGTTTCCATCATTAATCTTTCTATTATCTTCATTGAGTGTAAAAGGTTGCTGCTGCATTTCTACCGACAGTGCACCGTGCATTGCTCAGTACCAGTAACTCAGTAAGCACACAGGGTTAAAAATGTGATAGCCGACTGAAAGTAATATATCCTCTAGTGTGAAGGTCTAGTTCTCAAAATTATTTTTTATTTCTTAAAAGTCATTTATAGAAAGTTAATAACAATATGCCCTGCTAAAGTTCTATTCTAGTGCAGCTATAATGTAAAACCTCATTCAAACATTTCCAGGTCTGACCGTTGTTGCATGTACAAACCTGTTCACTGGTACTATTGTCACATGTTCTACTTTCATTTCATTTATGTTTTTTTTTTTTTTTTTTTACTCTATAGACATATAAAGTACAGCAGGCAGTCCAGTCCACCATGCTGTCTTTGTAAATAAGTCTTTCTCATTTGGTCCAGAGTGCTGCATAATTAGTGCGCCTCATTAGGAGTGAAGAGAGCATAGACAAGAAAGGATGGAGGTGTGGGTGCTGCTGTGAGCAGTAATCTTCTGATAAACACTACAAAGCACCAGAGTGAGAAGGTGACGAACACAGAGCAACATCAAACAGCTGTGTCAGGACTTCACCAGCTCCAGTTTGAGTTTGAAAATCAAGTTCAGAGTGGCACAATGCTACATTACACTTTCTTCAGCAGGTTGTTGAGACTGTCTATTTTTCATGTTGATGTTAAGTATAGGCTATATCGCATTCAGACATATAATTTAAATATAATAAAAATACATTCAATTATGCATGTGGTAGGTATGGTTAGGGGATAGGTAGGAAGTGTAAATGCTTTATTGTTTGAAAACCAAACGTATATACAACTATATATATATATGTATGTATATGTACATATAACTATTGCTTGACTGTCCACTCATATGTTAAAGATGTGTCTGCATCTCTACTGGTTCAAAACTATTACGATAAAACCTTTCTTCACCCACCATCATCGTTTTATGTCATCCTCTATAAAAATCAAAGAAACAATTTCACCTGCGGCACGGCTGTTTCGCCTTTCTGAAATCCAAATCCAACACATGGTACCGTTGATGCCAGGATGCCAGGAATGCTTCTCAGCACCTTAGATAACCTCTCTTTTTTTAAACAAGTGCAGATATTTGATTTTGCGCTTTCATCGAAGACCTGCCAGTGTGAGTGGTGAGCAGTCCCAGATGCCCACACTCGCTTTAGCCTGGAATTGATTTGAAGTAGACAGAGTGGATAAATGGTCACACACGTGGACGCTGCAGGTTGGTCAGAACAGAGAAAGGGTTTGATTCTTTTGTGCTCTATTATTTTAACTGCTGAGAGCAGCTCAGACCAGTTAGTTTTCCTTGGCTGTAAACGCTGTGATACCTTCATCAGATTACTACATGTTAATCTGTTTGTTGTATCTGTCCTTATCTGTGTATCAAATAAACAAAAGTAAATAAATACATATAATTCCATTATTTATTGATAAACAATATTGAGACATGGGATTTTAGACTCACTACTCAATGTAGGAAGGAAAAAGACAATTTTTTTAATTTAAATTGCGTCTTAAAAAGATTATTGATAACTCCTCCCTACAGTGTTGTGTTCCACACAACTCCCAGCACATGCATACAAGCAGCCTATAGCAGCCAGTCCACAAGCGTCAATAAACACAGAGCATCTCAGTGAGGAGCCTGCAGTGAGACAGTGACGCAGGTGGGCGTTTGCCTGTTCATTTCACACCTCTTAACAGCTGCTCACTCTCTCTATCACACAGTTGGTGTCACACAAACACTCACAACTACACAATCAAAACTACACACTCAACCAAGGGCAACTGGGTTGTGCTCCTCATGTAAATTAAGCAGCCAATCAAAACACAATTCTCTCCTCCTGAAATACAAGTCTGTCATTTCCGTTTTAAAAACAGTTTTATTTAAACTGGGTATGCATGCTGCTTTTCACTAATAGAAGACAATGGTGTTTTCAATAAAATTTTGCTTTTTTCTTTGAGATTATCCAAATGTTTGGAGTAAGCAGAGCAAGTCACTGAAACTGTTATTAATATTTGGTTATTTTTTTTAGAATATTGCTTGCAGATACAGGCATGCAGCAACTAATTAATCTTTAATATTGTTGAAACATTCTCTGACTTGGTTGTTTTGTAGATTTTGATTCATATAGTATACAGCAAATGGAGCTAATAAATGTAATAGTTTCCAAAATTGAATTCTGATTAATCTGGAAATAATGCAAATCTATTGTTTTCAATATGTCATTATTGAACAATTAACCAGATTGAAATATTTGTCCTGTTATGCTAGCCTGGCCTGCTAAGACTTCACATACATCCTATACAGGGATTTCTGAGTTATGAAAAATTTGCACTGTTGCCATAGCAAATAACTATTCCAAACAGAATTATATCTTCTCAATGTGCAAAACTTTTCTACACATCACCAATAAACAGGAAACTGAAACATGTGAATAGTGCACAAATTTGAAAAAAAATACTGAATACTATTTAACATATTTATATACTGAAATACTTTTTATTTGCATGAACATTGATTTTGTATTAATCACTAACATGATTTGAAATTTTACAAATTTTATGTTTTAGGGAAAAGAGGCAACTGTGGAACCCTGGGAGGACACCAACTTTCACCTGTACAAAGTCATCGATCGCTTCGGCTTCGTCCAGTAAGTTAACACTACCCCAAGCACCGCCTACTGTTATTATAGCTCCTTTTAAAGCCTGTTTGGACAGAAGGGAGAAAATGAGAGGCTGTAAATACAAGTGTTGCTGAGGGCTGCTGGCTTTGGCTGAGCGACCAGGGGAGCTGTGAGGCTCTTAAAGCGCCCTGTGATGTGTGTTAGATTTATGGCTGGCACACACTGGCAGGAAACTGGGTGGTCAGCCACAATAACAGTGTTACAGCCGTGGTCACAGTGCTACAGTCAGGCCTCGGGGACTAAAAAGGAAATGTACAAGTGACGTCTATGGCACGTCTGATGGTGAATAGTTAAGAACACATAGGACCTGAGGTGTGTTCCTGTGGGAATGCAGACTGGGTTAAGACGACTGTACTACAATTTGTATAAAATCTTGTTTACCTTTATCATATCAAGTGTTGTAACTGTATTTTAAGTATGCTGTTTAAATTGCAAGATATAAGGGGGTCATTGTACTAACACAATAAAATGCCTAATCTGAAAGCATCTCGTCATTTTATATGTGCTCATTCAGGTATTAACAATGGGCATGGCAGGTAAATTGTGTTCATCAAAGCAATTTGCAGTTGCCTTTTATATAAATTGTACAGAATGTCAAAATTGTTTGGGATGATCTAAACATTTGAAAATGTATTTTTTATCGTAATCACCATTTTTTCTTTTATTTTTTAGTGAAAATGAACTTCCATCCTACGACTCGGTGGAGGAGAAGGTGAGTGCAATTTAATTTTCATTTAATTTTATTTCCTGCCATGGTATGATTACTGTTTAAACCTACCTTCTTTCCTTTGTATGCAGCAAAAGCACACCGAAGTGGAGAGGACCACCAAATGGCTGAAGATGATAAAGAGCTGGGATAAATATAAGAACAGTGAAAAGGTGACTACACACACTACTGTAGTTCTTCCATGGAGTGAACAAATTAAATTAAATAAACTGCCATTGCTTCTCTCCATGGGGACCCAAATTGGGCTCGGACCAGGCCTGGATTTCCCTACTGTGTTTTTTAGCCGGTCCAGACTCGGGTGTAGGCTACACCGATTATGCTGTTCATGTGTGCCCCTCTGCTGCCACTCATGCTCTCAGTGGACATCTGACAGCATTAACCTTAACTATGTCGGTGCTGGTCAGTGGTGTAGTGGTTTAAGATTGCCTCATGGGTCATAACCATTTACCAAATGTCTTTCCCTCTCGCTCCCTATTTCACACTTCAGCTGTCATGTCCAATAAAGTCTTTGTGGCAGAAAATCATATTTTAAAAAAAAAGTATGCTATTGTTTTATTGCCTAAAAAACTTTGAAATGCATGCATTCTTAATGTGAGCTGGGTCACCTATCCACAGATCTGACCTATAACTTAGCCTGCCAAGTTTGTTCCATATTGTGGGACTATCAAGGCAAAGCAATACCATCTGCATGGAGAGAAGCATCTTATATAATGTGAAACACAGTTTGTCAGTCTCTTTCTCAGAGTACCAGGTGGGAGTGGTTGTTCTTCCAGGGGCCTTTACTGTGGCTCTCACATTGTACATTAAACAGTACCTCTGGACTAATATGCTACTGTTTGTGCTCTCAGCTGGTCAGGAGGATTTACAAAGGGATCCCTTTACAGCTCAGAGGGGAGGTCTGGTGTCTGCTGCTCGATGTACCCAAAATAAAGGAAGAGAAGAAAGACTTTTATGAGGTACAATAATATATTTTCAATAGGGTCACACGTATGTAACAAGACATATTTGAGAAAGGCATGCTGCAATGTCCATTTCTTCTTCCTGAGCTATAACCTTTTAAACCTTCCCTTGAGAAAGTTGCTATAATTAATATTGATTGTAGTAGTCAACGTTACAACACTTTGAATGGAGAGTGTTGGTTGTCTGCAGAAGCTGAAGGCCAGAGCCAGGGGACTGTCGCCTGATATCCGTCAGATAGATCTGGATGTCAACCGCACTTACAGAGATCACATCATGTTTATGCACCGCTATGATGTCAAGTGAGTGCAAGGACAACAGTACTGCAAATAGGGCAGAAAATAATTGTCTACTTAAGTTTAATGTGTATGTTAAATGTGTGATGCATTTTATTTCTTTAGTATACAGTGTAATTGAGGCATGTATATTTTTTTATAATGATAACTAGTTAAAGTACGGTTGGGTCTGTGTATTTATATATATTTTTTAGTTCATAAATAACTGTTTTTTTTAGGCAGCAAGCTCTCTTCCATGTCCTAACAGCCTACTCGATATACAACACTGTAAGTTGCTCCTAAATTCATTCTTTGAGAGCTGTGAGTAGCTTTAGTACTTCACTGGAGAGGTTTAGAGGAAGTGTGTAGGGAAAAGAGAAGTCAGAGCATTTCTAATTGGACTTCCTCTTTGTGATCTACAACTGGATGAGGAGCTGACAATGATTAAATTAACTATTTATGCTTTTTTTTCTTCTTTGCCAAATGGCCATGACTTAAATTACGCCAATTTGAAACTTTATATACCACCTGTTAGTGTTCTGTCAAAATGAAGTTGTTTATTTGTCATGCAGGAAGTGGGCTACTGTCAGGGCATGAGTCAGATCACTGCTCTGCTGCTCATCTACATGAATGAGGAGGATGCGTTCTGGGCCCTAGTCAAGCTCTTATCAGGCCAGAAACATGCCATGCATGGTATGCATTTTGTATTATACATTTTACTGTACAAACATCATCATCATAATAATAACACTCTTGCCTTGTTGCCCACACCTTTAGGGTTTTTTGTCCCTGGCTTTCCAAAGTTGATGCGGTTCCAAGAACACCATGACCGCATCCTGAAGAAAATGATTCCGAAGCTCAAGCAGCACTTGGTAAGAAAATATGATGGTAGTCACCTTACAAACCCACAGAAAGATATTTATGTTTTGTTATATGCTTTGACAGGATGCTCAAGAAGTTTACACCAGCCTCTACACCATGAAGTGGTTTTTCCAGTGCTTCCTAGATAGAGTATGTTAGCCCTCCAAATATACATGCAGCTTGAAATACTTATTGAAACATTTCAAATGTTTCAATAATGTTGGACGCTAAAGCACACAATATTAATATCTATGTCCTCAATGTGTCTAGACCCCATTCACACTTACACTTAGGATCTGGGACATCTACATTTTGGAGGGTGAGAGAGTGCTGCCTGCCATGTCCTACACTGTCCTCAAACTGCACAAAAGTAAGATATTACTTCATATTTAACTACTGTTAATGTGTATCATTTAAATATATATATGGGATAGTTACATAAAAAAGCATTTAAGTTGTATTTCCCAAAAAGAAGACATAAAGCTCCAACAGCTCTCTTCTTGTTGTGTGTGTTTAGAGCATCTCATGAAGTTGTCCATGGAGGAGCTGGTGGAGTTTCTCCAGGTGTCTCTGTCCAAAAACTTCTATTACGAGGACGACATTGTAATTGAGCAGCTGCAGGTGTCCATGAGTGAGCTCAGGAGGGCAAAGCTGGAACTACCCGCACCAGGTAATGCTCTGAACCAAACCCACAGAGTCGTGATAAACCAAGAGGAGCATTGTTGACTGTTGACACAATGCTTAGCATGTCACACTGTGATCGGGTGTAATAAAACCCAATTAATAAAAATCCCTTTAACTATTCTGCAGATCTTACAATAATGACTGGCTGAGGGAAGATGGCTGCTTTAACATCACCATGGCTTTGTTAGAAACCAAATGTCAGATTTTTGTTCACCTGTATCTACAGACAGACCGCTGTCCTGGCTTACTACTGTCTGTAACCTGTGGCACTTCTTATGGCTCCTGCTCTGTCTCAATAATCTGCCTTTTCTCTCTCTTCTTTCATACATTGTTAGCCAACAACATGAAAAGTGTGGCTGTGAGTGGGGGCCACATACCCTCCTACAACAGTAACTGGTGGGCTATCCTGACTGATCTCCCCTCTGTGTCTGTGCATCTGTCCCACACTTGGCCTTGACGTTTGTCTGTCTTTCACATGTCTGTCCTAAACACATGGGTTTTTCTGTCACAAGGGACTCTTGCTTTTTCTCTTCCAAACATTTTATACATTGCTTATTTTTATTTGGAGTATTGGAGTTGTTCTGTTAATAACAGATACACACCGAGTTATTTAAGGTGCACACTTTTTAGAAGATTAAGGGAATTTCACTTACCTTTGTTTTTGTCATTAGTATTCTTTTCATGAGAAACAGATTAATTAACTTCAGGTTCACATCTTTATCATTATTAATGTGTTAAAAACTCCATCATGACACTGCCTTCTGCAATACATAACTAAAATCAATCTCACTTTCTGCTCTCTTGCTCTTTTGGGATTTATCAGTGATATTGTCCTTATTATATTATTATAAATCTAAGTCTATGGCCGTGGTGTTGCATGGCTCATGTCCTTGTTGTGAGTTCCTTCATCTGATGTCAGTCAACACTAGGGATGGGACAATAAACAATATTATTGTTTATCGTGATAAAAAAGGGTAGACAATAATTGTTCATGGGACATTTTATATAATCGTGATAATTGCCAACAAAGATAATCACCATTATATCACCAGAATGAGCAGAAAAAAGCTGCATATCCATTGCAGATCCAGCTTCTTCAGTTCTGATACCAATATCGATACTTTGACTTTAAGTATCTGCCAATACCCGATATAAACAAATACTTGTGTAGGGATGGAAAATTACACTTATTTTGTTAAAACGCAGTTAATTTATTACATTTATTTAGTAATTTACCCTTCAAATAACTACTGAACAGATTTGTATGAATAAAGGCTCAAACATTGAGACATTCTCAGCAAAAATAGCCTGTAAATGGTATTTATAAATACATATATTATACATAGAACAGATACCCGATCCAGCAAATTTTTCAATATCAGTGCCGATATTTGATACCACTATCGATATCAGTGCATCCTTAGTTTTCAGTTATATGGAACCTATTCATAATATAATACAATTATAATTATTCATATCCATAAGTTTTAAACTGTCAGCAACTTCAGTATCGTGATATAATCATTAATCGCAATTATTTTGGCCATAATAATCGTGACATTAAATTTAAATATCGTCCCATGCCTAGTCAACACCAGTGTTTATAGCCAATTAATCTTAAAGTAGTATCTGTGTGTGTTGACAAAGGTTTCTTTGTTTTCTAGGTAAAGATGAAGAGTTTCCTAAAAAACCTCTTGGTCAGCTTCCTCCTCCATCGGAGTCAGTGGTGAACCATTTTGTGAATGGGCAGAGCCACGCTGAACCCGTTGAGCTTGAACGGGAGCCTAGTCCTGTACCAGAGCGTCAGGTGGAAAGTCGGCCTCTGAGCCGCATCCGCAGAGACTCGCTGGATAAACCTCTCCGCATTCATAAGGCTGACCGGAAAGAGGCCAGCTCCAGGGCATCTGGGGAGATTCCCAGTGAGCAGCATAAGGCTTCCCCACCTGAGAGGGAGCCAACTCCACCTCCTGCTCCCACTCCACTACCCCAGAACCCAATGCCACAGGTCGCTGTCACTGCAGAAGGGAAGGGCAATGCCACAGCCAATCACAACTCCAACGCAGTACCCACTACTCGCCGAGATATAGGTCCCCGTTGGTTCAAACCCTCAGAAACTAAGCTAGAGGCTGCTAAGGCCGCAGCAGCGAGAGAGAAACAGAGCAGAGGGGGCTCTCCTGCTCCTTCCAGCCCAGATGACACTACGCTGGCCCACAGACGACCACGCTCAAAAGGCTTTATCCCTGGCTCTAATAGGGGCTCAAATGCCTCACAATATGACAATGTACCTGGAATACCTGACCAGGACTTTGAAATCCTGGAGCTGGAGAGGCCTCCATCGAGAATTAGAAATGTTCGTTCTGAGACTCCTTTTAGTGCTTTATCAGGTCATCATGGCAGTCCACTTCGTGGGCCTAGTTTGGCTGGAAGTATCGTCTCTGTAGCCTCAGGACCCAGAGGGGCAAAGCATCCATTTTCCCATCAGTTTTCTCACAACTCTTCAGCAGGGACCCAGAGCGGTTACCCCAGTGGCCACTTTGTCATGTCTCCACACCAGCAGCCACTGGGTAGAACCACTACTGAAGTCCCCATCTTTCACCCAGCCCACAATGTGAATCTGGATCACAGAGGGGAGGACCTACGCTATGCAGTGCCCTCTCGATATACTCCCTCCCCCACTAAGATGTATGGGGACCGAGCATACGCCACTACACAGAGGCAAGCAAACAGTGTTTCCCCAGATAAGTTGTTTATGAACAACTCCTTTGCCACGTACCGCAGACCACCTACCCCGAGCTCCAGCCACCACCCCCGCACCGCTCGGCCTCCGCAGGAGTACCCCCTGCAGCTGGAGACCTCTGGGACCTCCACTCCTATTTACCTACAGCAGCTAACCTCCACTGCACAGGGCTACACATCGGTGGGCCACCGCAGAATGGAACCCAGCTTGCACTACTCTCGAGATGAGAGATACCGGGGAGGTATGGACGAAGCCCCATGGGGCGAAGGCGAGCCCCCCCCTCCATCTCCAGGAGGGATGCCCCGCTCACCCAGCTTTCAGAAAGCTCAAATGTTTCCTGTGCAGGAGTTTACCTTTCCTGCCAACAACCTCCATCACTTTAGAACACAGTTTCAGGAGCAGCAGCCTGTGATAAGACAACAGCATCCCCAGCTGTTCGTAGGACCACATTACAGAAATGCACATGAAGCATTTGCCATGCAGGACTCCATGCTGCTGTGACAGACACAAAAATACTGCAACACTGTAGACTGTGGTATAGTCAGTAACACTGTGGTTAGGTAAGTGTTTATGCTTGCTTGATAAGGGTATGTTTTGTTTCTGCCAACATAAATATGTAAAATACTGACAGGACACACCAGCCTACAATATTTCTACTGATCAGTTTAAAGAGAATAAACTGACTGAAGATTTCCTTTTATTTTTGGATGTAAAATAACAGATGGCTGTGTATATCTTTTTAGAGTCTGTACAGTGGGTTTTGATGTAATGTTTAACTATAGAAAGGGAAGAGCCAATCCCCAGTTTGTTTTTATTTTTTTATGTTACTTCAGATATATGTACATTCTAGAGATTCATTGTTATTTTTCAAAGAGAACAATGGTTTTTTTTTTCACTGTTTATTTTCCATTTCAAAATTAACTTGTTTTGTCTTTTCATGTTAACACAATGTATAAATGCGTTCATATAATATGGTAAAAGAGATTGGATATTTATAATCATATTTATGCCCAAGGCCAGTGTATTTTTTTTCTTTAGATACAGATTTCTATTAATTCTACTAATTAGTGAGAACTGGTTATTCATAGTGTTTGTTTTTGGTTTTTTTGGATGGCTTAAAGCTAATACATTTAGCTATTAATTTATCCATCATAGTACTTCATGAATGCTGATTGGATTTTGAAATGGACGGAGCTTAAAACAATTGCAAAGTCTCAACATTAAACTAGTGTCCAGACAGGTGATTGATTTGGTAAGTTCATATTTGCTATGCTTAGTATAAATGTTAATGAAAAGGTGCACAAATACCAGCAACCCCATGTCAAGATGCTGATTTTTATTAATAATTTTGTTCACAATCTGTCACATTCTGCATAATATTTTATTTAGCTAACAGATACCATTCAGGTTCATTTCTGAAAAGCAACAGTATTACTTCTTATTGACTGCTTTGTGGCATATAATTTTCTCTGTAGTACTGTTAACAGCTTTTTCGTTGTTGTGAACTCAACATTAATACATTCAAGATACTTGCAGATTTATGTCCATGAGAAAAATATATTTTCTTTTATACAATACTATTACATAGCAACACAGCAAATTAGAGTCTCACTTGCATCTATGATTTTATAATTTAACAAATATTTGAAGTCAGTTATTTCATTGTAATGTATTGGCTATAGACTAGGGATGGGACAATAAACAAGAATATTGTTTATCATGATAAAAAGACAATAATTGTTGCAGATTATCACGATTATATAAAATGTCAAAGATAATCACTATTATATCATCAGAATGTGCAGGAAAAACGCTACATATCCAGCTACATGTGCAGATGCAGCTTTTTCCGTTCCGATACAAATGGCAAATACGTCAAAGTATCAATATCTACCCATACCCGATATAAACCAATACTAGAGTAGAGATGGAAAATGGCACTTATTTCCTTAAAACATAGTTAACTTATTCATACAAACCTGTTCAGTAGTTATTTGAAGGATAAATGACTACATAAATGTAATAACGGCTCAAAATCAGCCTCTAAATAGTCTAATCACATCCAGTTATTTTTCATTATCGATATCAGTGCATCCCTAATTTTCAATTATAACAAAGTGCTATACTATAACAGTTGTTTACATATGAAACCTATTTGATATAAAAATTATAATTATTCATATCCATAACATTTTTACCTGTCAGCAACTTTAATAATTGTGATACCATAAAATTAAAATATCATCCCACGCACTATACTCACTGATAAAGTACAGGTGAATTGTGCAAAGTTGTAGTCCCTCAGTCGTGAGCTTTTTCTGCTTTATGACTCCAAACAGGTTTGCGTTTTTCTATGAAAGCCCTGATTCCTTCTTGTCCATCTCTGAGTGCCAGATTATCAACCATCACTTTGGAAGCAATAGCATATGCAGCGTCTCGACCTTGTGCCATTTGTCTTCAAGAGAAACAGAAATATCATTCGAAATGTACACCAATTCTGTATATGGCAACCATCTTTCATAATCTATGCCAGGGGTGGGCAAACTTTTCGACACATGGGCCACAATGGGTTCTAAAATTTGACGGAGGGGCCAGGCCAGGATATATATGTATATATTACATTGATTTGTCCTGTAACATGTAGCAAAGCATAAATATGCAAGGCTCATTGTGCAAATTGTTTTCAAAAATGCATTAATTAAATTAATAATTCATTTATTAAATTTCAGTTAAACAGGAGAAAAACTTTGAACAAGGTTTACCCTTACCTATTTTAATATAATTTGGTCATGTTCGGCGGGCTGGATTAATAAGACCAAAGGGCCGTGTGTGGCCCCTGGGCCATAGTTTGCCGATGTCTGATCTATGCTGTATATATTTAGTATATCTAGAGTGTGTATGGTATGGCCTAAGTTTGCTCCATATGGATTACTATTATTACTATTACTGATTGTAGTAGTAGTATAGTCAAGTTTGAACATCAATAATAATGTATAACTCCTCTTACCTGTAGAAGGTAGCTTTGCCAAGAGCTACAACAGGTTGACTCGTATCACATATGCGCTGAGCAATGGCCAGGGTCTCTTCCTCCAGTCGATTTTCTGGCACAACCTTACTCACCAGACCATGCAGCAAAGCATCATGGGCCGAAATGGGAGTTCCTGTAAACAACATCTCCAGTGCAACCTGAAATGGATATTGTAAGTCTTTTGCACAAGTTTATCCAAAAAATATATGCTTCGCTGAGTCCTCCAATAAAAAATGGAAAGGTTACCTTTCTGGGCACAGCTCTTCCAATAGCTACAGCTGGTGTAGAGCAGAACAAACCCACGTTAACACCTGGAGTAGCAAAGGTGGATTTCTCTGAAGCTATTACAATGTCACAGCTGGCAACAAGCTGGCAACCTGCTGCTGTGGCCACACCATTCACCATGGCAATAACAGGAACTGGGATATCTTGAATAAGGCTCATTACCTGATGATTAAACAGTTATATTTGTTTTTGTTTAACCATTTTGATCATCAGTACATTTAAATGCTGATACTGGCTTTATCGGGTCATACCTCTGAACAGGTCTTGAAGACCTGAGTATGATGCTCTCTTCCCTGAGCGGATGTCAGTTCCTTTAGGTCATGACCCGAGGAAAACACGGGTCCGTTGGCTGGTGTACAGACGAACTCAAGTAAACTTTATGTATTTTACAGTCTAATTTGAGCAGGGTGCAGATCTACCTGATATTACAATAACTCGAAGATCTTCACTGTCAACTTCATTGAGGATGCTCTTACGAAGGGATTCCAACATGAACAAAGAAAGAGCATTCCTCTTTTTAGGGTTGTTCAATGTAATTCTCCTATAATAGAAAAAAAAAAATTAGAATACACTCCTTTGATGGGTAAGTAAACCTGCTGACATTTTCCCAAGGAATTAGTACCACCACTGCATGTGCATTTCGAGTAGGCATCCTTTTTGTTCAGTTTTGTTTGTTTGCATTTACAGAAGCCCCCAAAACTCACCTGATTCCATTATGTTGTTGAGTCAGAGTAACTGGGTTGACTCCAGTGTGGCAATAAAGGCGAGACTCATTCCACATAAGGCTCCTCTGAAGTTTATGTAGTCCAACAAAGCTCATCATTAGATTTCTAGCCATTTTATTGAGTCGTGTCCTTCACTTTGTTTACACACGTATCAACAGAATAAAGGTCATGCAACACAACACAACACACCACACCACTGTAAAACTTGCGCGAACCAGTTATTTTAACACATCCATGAAATCAGACTTGCGGATCCTGAATGACTTCCGTAAACGTCACCAATACGTCACACGTTATGGCCAAAACGTATGCTGCATTCAAGTGATCTAGGAAACTCCGGCCTCCAAGTTGAAAAAACGCACCGAAACAGGAGTCCGTTTGGGATTGGAGGACAAACTGATTGGGATTTTGTTGTTTGTTAATGTCTTCGTTGCACGTACGTTTCACCGGCTGCTCCCATCAACGGTATTTATATACTTAATTTTATACTCATTTTTATACTAATAAACTCATATTGAAATGCCTACTCATAGTCCAAATTGTTCACATTATACACAATAATGCTGTGGCCTTATATTTTAAACATTTGCCCAGTGTCTATTTTCTAATAGTTCAATACATCAAGATAATTATCCTATTTCTAATGTCTTACTGATCTTAAACTGTGTGTTGTATTGTACTTGATGTTAATACTTATTCACCATGAAATAGATTCATCTGAAGATTTGAGAGACCGTTCTAGAAAAAAATAACCCAAAGTCATTGATGCTCACGTTTATTATTAGAACAAGAGGGGTGAATCATTCTCTGTAAACATTTTCAGTTTAAATATTTTGTGAAACACTGATATAATGAGTCATTACGTCCTGTCATGGCAAGTGAGACACCAAAGCTCAGAATCCTTTGAGTGAGACAGAGGAGCATCACAGCCAGCAGGGCAGACGCTTCATGTCAGGTGACTGCATTCAGGCTCTGCCCCCCCTCGACTGGTGAGAAGAACTGAACTTTAGGAGAGTTCAGCCCTGAATTGTTCCTGCGTAGACTCCCACTGCTAGCACATTTCCGCATGGAGTTGTTGCGTCTCATTGAGTTGCGTTTGCGCAGTGAGTTCTGGTGGGACAACTCACTTTTCTGAAGAGTCTGGATCAGAATGGAAGGTTTCTCATCAAGTTCTCGAGCACTACAGTGCGGAGTTGTAACCTACAACAAAAACTTTTTTTTAGTTTTTTGTTTTTTTAATGAACCTAATTAAAATGTTTTTCCTTTGTTTTACCTTAACTGTATTTCCAAATTTTGAGTAGTCCACAGAATACACCCCTTCCTCTTCTGTTACTATGGGGACAAAGCGGTGGCCCCACTGGATCTCCTCAGACACATAGGAGGTGCGAGCTTGTGTGGTGATGCCTGTGGTCTCCACCACTCCCTCCAAGATGGCAATAACCTCCAGATCACTACACTGTAGCTCCATGGCTGACAAGTCATACATGGGGCTAAAAACAAGTACTTTCATATTAAGCTCAAGGTTCAGTGTTATTGTGGTCCAGACCAAGCTCCATAAGCTTACAAATAATTAATTATGAATAAAAATATCTACCTGTTTTTGTCAATAACATGGCAAATGATGAGCGGGGCAAGCAGAAAGAGGTTATTACTGGCCACAGCACTCTCTGTCTGGACATCAATCTGATGAATGGGGATCACCTCACCTTCTGGAGTTGTGGTCTTTCTCACCACCTGCTCAACAGTGCACATGGGAGGTAGAAAACAGACTACTACAGTTAAGTAGTAAATTAAAAATCACCTGTAGCCTGATGGTTGCTCCAATAATCATACTCTTCCTGAGGTCTCCAATGCGGATCATGAAGCAGAGGCGGTTGTTTCTCACAGCTATAACAGCATGACGACTAAAAATCAAAGTCTCTGCTCTCCGGTTTGACTGAGCCGTCTTCATGAAAATACAACCTGGAAATGGAAAGGCTGGTTATTGCATTCATTCATTCATCTATTCAATCAAATCTAAAATGTATTAAGTATCGTATTGGGATGATAGAGACAGGCCTACAAGTCAGCGTACAATTAGTGCAACCAATTGATCGTTCATACTGTTTCTTACGAGCTTTGCGCTACCTCCCTCTAGCGGGGTTTTCTTAACATTGCAGCGTATATTCTTACCCAACATGACTGCGTTGATGATGAGACCCACTATATTCTGCATTATGAGCACAGTAATGGCAGCGGGGCATTCTTCTGTGATCATGCGTCCCCCAAACCCAATGGTCACCTGCACTTCTATGGAGAACAGGAAGGCCGACGTGAACGACCTGCACAGGACACAAATCACAAGATCCATATTTGCGTAGTCTAGACTGTGCTTATTCTAAGACTGTTAAATAATTCAATATCTGAAATTGGTTGATCTACAAAGGATATATTTGTCACCATCAAACAAACCTGAATGTTTTGAGTCTTTTATTTTCACACTTCTAAGAAACTGAAAAAGAATAAATAACTTTTTAAGATCAAATTGGGATGGCCGCCGGTAGCCAAAGTTACAGTTGCAAACTTATCTAGCCTTTTCTAAAAAACTATTGAAAGAGCTAAAGGCCGTTCTCGGTTGCAGCTGGCCTTCTCTCAATACAAAATCGCTAAAAAACTTACTTGACGTCCGTGACGCATGAAGTGTTGCCTTCTCTTCGTGGGTTCAGGTCTCCGTGCGCGAACGCTACGAGCCACCAGCTCATGGCAAACAGCAGCCAGCTGCTCACAAAGGTGGTGGTGAAGATAACCAACGTGAAACGCCACCTGAGGTCCACCAGCGTGGTGAACACGTCCTGCAAAAATCTGCCCTGCTCGCGGATGTTTTTGTGTGCCAAGTTGCATGAGCCATTCTTTGCAATAAAGCGCGCCTTATTGACCCGGTCTCTGAACACGGGCTTTCGTGGTATACGGGAGACAAGCCCCGGGAGCCCGAATTCCTCCGGGATTATGCTTTTTCTCGCAAGCATCCTAAATATCAGTAGGATGCAAAATAAGTTTCTGTGCGTCTTTACGCACTTCTGCGGAGTTGTCTCATTGAGTCTCGTAGCGAGCTGGTGGCGCTGGAGTTGTGTTCTTTCTGAGGGTTGGGTTGGGACGCTCCGCTCTCTCCCACTGACGTAGAGCCACTGCCAGGGGCCACAGCTGCTCAGAGCCATTATGGTTAACTTTATTTCACTGCTGAAAACATAGACTACATCAATTGAAGCAATGGACACAGATTAAGTCAGAAGCAAATAGTGCTACATGTCATTTTACACGTATATCTCACGCGAGGCATTATCAATTAAGTCTGTAAAAAAAAAAAAAAAAAAAAAAAAAAAAATCGTGTTTGGTGTACACTAAGATTATCTAACGGCCAGTAGGTGGTGCTATGGAAGCATTTCTGCAACAAGTAGAATGAATCACACTTCAGTCCAAAACTGGCAAACTTTTAATTTTTCAAATGTAAAAAACAGGCACATACAATTGATCATTTTAAATAGCCAGTTGCATAATGTATATTTCACTAACTTATGTTTGAAAGCAATACGTGAATTAATTTTTTTTTTTTCTTTTTTTTGCAATGGTGGGAAAAGTTAAGTTACTATGACGAAAACAAAAATGTGGCAGATCAACAACTGATCCATTGTATAATAAATAGCCAAAGAACTTACAAAAAATATAAGGCATACATTTTCATGTGATAATGGGTCAAAGGTCACAAAAACAATGAGTGTAAAAATGGTATAAATAAAAGTCAGTGTCCGAGTATAATACATATAATAAAGAAGCATTAGTGTTGAAGCGATAAACATTAATAACTTGAAACTGAAATAACATATTTTTTATCAGTGTATGTGACAACGCAGAGAATACTTTTAGATAAAATAAGATATATTTGGTATGGCATTCAGTCCATAAAATAATGTATAGGATGGAAATAAAGGGAGACTTTAATTTCAAGATAAATGTTTTAGAGGCATTGGATTTATCTAAAACTATCCAAATTATCACTGTATTAAAGTACAGAGATTCAAGAAGAAATGTAAGTGTATCTAAAAAATCTAATACTATACTAGATGACAAATCAGTGTACTATCAGAAAAAGTTCTTCAGCAATGCATGAAGGCAGACAGGCAGTGGGACTGAACTTCTAGCCCAGGACCCTACAGTGTTTGTACAAGGGACTCAGAAAACCCAGAGCAAAGTGGCTGTGTGTTTAACTGGTGGACAAAAGTTGCAACACAAATTGTAAGTCTCTTGTATTGTGTCAATGAGAAATAAAACAACCATGAGCTTACTGTTCATTAAGTGTTCCCTTTTCTCGTGTTTGTTTATGAAAAGCACAGATGTGCCAACAATTAGTGCATTAACTACCAGTTGCTTGTATACTTTTATACTCATGTGGATTTATATAGCGATACGTGCACCGCTACTAACCAACTCTTTCCTTTACGCAAAGACACTGTTTATAAGAGCCACAGACACATTAGGGCCCATGTAACCGCCAAGGCAGCTGTTTTGACACAAGAGCTGCCTTTACATGTCGGCTTTTACGAAGGAGGCAAACATGCCATCTTCTTGCTCGAGCAGAGTCTCAGGTTTGTCATACTCCATAATGTTCCCTCGCTTCATCACAATAACCAGGTCGGCAGTCAGGATGGTATGGACACGATGCTTCAGAAACACCAGAAAAAAATCAATATATTTGTTTAACTATTTTGGTAAAGATGTGAGTAGCAACATAGAAAAGGAGAGAAAAGCAAGGATTTTAGTACCAACCAGACATACGCAGAAAAGAATCCGCTGACCCAAACTGCAACTCTGACTTCATCTTAAAGTAATGCAACGTAAATATGTAGGTTAAATGGATATGTCGGCCAAAGTAAAGCAGTGGTGAGCTGAGCTGGGCCAGACTGGACTGGGACTACTTGTGAGTCCTCACTAGCACACTGAAGAGGCTGTCCTCTTGTGCCAGCAGGTTTGGAGCAGAGTCAGACTCCACCAAAATTCCTGAGGAAAAAACCAACACCTGCTCCGCATCCAGAATGGAGGACACTCGGTGCTGGTAGAGCAAGGGCACAGGGAAAGAGTAGAAAAGGAAGCAGAGAAAATTTAAGGTGTACAGTAAATGAAATCGAAGATTTGTTAGTAGAATCAAGATGTATATAGATCAGATGGAAAATTAGAAAATATAAAAGCCAGCATAGCAATTGGTATTTTTCAATAAGTAATAAAACATAATCCTAAACTTACTGCTATTATGACAACAGTCCTGTCGGCGAATGCAGTCATAACAACTTTCTGAAGTATATTCTCCTGTAAAGAGACATGATGACAAGTGTCAGTAAAAGAAAGAGACTTCTAAAATGACTGTATATACAAACCGTGGCCATGTCTATAGATGCAGTGGCTTCATCCATGATAAGGATGCTGCTTTTTCTCACAAAAGCTCGAGCTAGACAGAAAAGCTGTCTCTGGCCAACACTGAAGTTTTCTCCACCTTCAGTGACAACAGCATCTGGACATTCATGCAAAATAAAGACATGTAAGGACATAAAGGACATGACTTAAGATTATAAATATAAGGGTCTTGTTTCTATTATTAAAAAAGGTTCTGGCAACATTTCTTTTAATACCTAGTCCTCCAGGAAGTGCTTTCACCATATTTTTGAGCTGAGCAATTTCTAAAGCCTCCCAGAGTCGATCATCAGTGCAACTCTTCTCTGGATCCAGATTAAACCTGAAACAAATAGACTGAATTGAATCTGTTTCACAAATTATGTTAGGCTTATCAACCATTCAGCCTGAGCTTGCATTCACATAAACAAGAACCAGTGGAAATATCAGGTCTCACACTGTCGCTCTCACACAAAACTATCGCCCGCGTCATTTTAGTCCAAACAAACAGCACATGCACATTTGTCTTTTATAACAAACACGCCATCACTTCACGTCCGCTAACACAAACTTGCAGAGGCATGTATCCTTCCACTCCTCACTGATCCCTCCACTACATGGTGTTCATGACCAATGGCACATTAGGTCGCCCCAGCTAGATTTCCCACTGCGATTTCAACCAGTAACCCCACAGCTGGGACTGAGTGTCGTCATGAGCCAAGTGTCTCTCCAAACTAATGTCTATGAACTCAGTGTGATCTGTCTTACTCCATTCTTTCCCATGAAACTGAAATTTTAGGTGTTTAGGGTCATATCCATTGTCACTGCCAAACTAAATTGGCCAGTAGACTCTAGTCACAGAGGATAAAAGCAAATGTACTCTGCCAGTGTCAAGCCCCAGTAACAAATAGAATTTGAGTTTTTACGATCATCTTGATTTTATTGTTATTAAAGGTGCACTATGCAATTTTTCAGGTGAAGGGTTTGTAACCTGTTTATATTTACAGAGATGTTAAAGCTTTGCCTGGAATGTTCCACAGTATTCCATTAATGTTATCTATCTCCAAGGAGACAGGCAGAGGACGCCCCTAGGGCAACTGACAAGTCATGTGAAGAGAAGATTCCTCTTCTTGTTTTTCAAGGTATTTTTGAGCAACAAAAACACCCTTCTTTGAATAAATGCAAAAAGAATAGCTTTAATGCCATACTGTGGAACATTCCAGGGAAAGCATCTAGAGACGAGCAGATGGTGTAAGTTACACAGTGTTATGTTAGTGAAATATATTCAATTTCTAATTTACCTTATTTTTTTAAAATAATATATATATTTTTTTTAAGATTTAGCTCAATATCAACATATACACACACAAAGGCCTAGGGGAAGGAAGGGGACGAGACACTTAAACATTACTATACTCAGATGTGCACCAATTAATTCACTTCTCTCAGTCTCCCACCAACAAGTTCTGTTTACCTGATAGAGCCACTGAATAACACTGGATCCTGGAGAATGATGGAGAGCCGTGACCTGAGAGTGTGCAGAGGCAACTTGCAAATGTCAATTCCATCGATGACAATTTTTCCTGGAAAAAAAAAGTAGTGTATTTACTTACTATAATTCTAAAATTTGAAAGAATTTTGACTATAATGTTTCACTTAGAAAGTAGTACAGCAAAGCACAAAAGAACGTGGACCTGAGTTACAATCACCAAGACCCTGATATGGCTGTACTTCACTGCTTTATAAGGAGATGCTCACACTAAAGCACACATTTACTGTTTAAGAAAAGCCAGGCCAACTGCCAGTTACTGTGCTGTCTGTGTGTATGGAAAAAGTGACTATGTAATCTCTCCTCACATTCTGTGAAGTCGTCATAGTCTGGAGTGAAAACAGACCCACACAATTAACTTCCTTTTAAAATCCAATTTATAACAAAAGCGGTTTAAAGACTTTAGGCTGTCAACTCAAATCAATATAAACCACATTCTTGAACCAAAGTGGATGGATGTCTTCTGCAAAGTATATATTTGAGTCATTGGAGAAGCTACTTCAAGACCTCTTAGGCCAAGAATTCAAGAGTAAAAAAAAAAGTGACATACAAATATGTCTCTAGTCACACATTGAAATATACACTCTAAAACTAGTCAGTAGACAGCTACTAAGGCCAGGTAAGTAAATCCTATATACTGCACTTTTTCCAACCATTAAATTATTAGTTTGTGATGGAGCTTTATTAACACTATTTAACATACGGTAAATAATTCACCTTGGGAAATAAATGCCAACTTTCAGATGCACACAGCTATTTAACTGGGTCTTTCTGTAATGTTTATGGCCATTCCTGCTTTTAAGATTTAGAAGAATAATTATGAAATGTTATGACTTGAAAAGTTTGGCTAAACAGTTGATAAATTTGTTATGATATCTAAGTTATTAACTATAAATAAACCAAACATGAAGTTCGTGTTTCTAGTATGGAAGAAACATATAATGAAAATAAATTGTTTTAAAGGTGGCACTTTATAAATTTCCTGGTGGTAAGCATGTGGTGCCCCCTCTACCTGAAAAGTTACAAAATGCACCTTGAATGAATAAATAACAAATGAAAGAAAGTATTTCCCAGTGTTGTGTGTAAGTGCAGCCTCAAACCAACCTTCAAAAATATCCACCATGTTGAAAAAAGCCAGTGACAGTGAAGACTTGCCGCTGCCTGTGCGACCGCAGATTCCCACCTGAAGCAGAAAGCAGCAAAGTGACACAGCTGAGAGGAATCAGACACCTGTGTGACAGAGTGTGACAGCTACATGCTGTGTGTGCTCAACCAGTGCCATGACTTCAGCAACCCAAAACAAAGCAACTTCAAAGGAGGTAAAAATATTGAATTCAGCTGGGAGGATTGTTCTTATTCTTGATTTGCACAATAAGATGATAAAAAATTAAGATGAAAAACGGTGGTTAAGGATACAGCAGAACTGTCTCCCTCATCAGTGTAGTGTGATGTGACGTCAGTGGTTTTCAACAACTGTGTGAGAATTACTTGGTGTTTATACATGTATTTGAACATAGAGTGGCTGACAACAATCTGTGACTAACCTTCTGTCCAGGCTGGATAAACGCGTTTACATGTTTAAGCACTGGTTTAAGCATGGGGTCATAGCGCACACACAGATCCTGGATTTTAATTTCTCCATTCAGAGGCCAGTTCTCGGGAACCTGAGAGGTATCTGGAGACCATAAAGAGGGGAGTAAGGTGCAACCAGGTCATACATTTATTTTAAATAACATGACATAAATTATTTGAGGCTCAAAGGTGTAGTGTGCTATTGGGCATAGTATATATTTTCATGTATAAAACAAAGTAACTAATAATGTTAAAATAGGGTATATGACTCAAGATACATTTTCACCTGTCACATAATGTATGTAGCAACATTTTAGGTTGAATAATAGAGTGACTAAACAACTCACCTATAGATCCTTCATAATTCTCTGACTCTGTGCCAAGGAAGCTGTTCACCTTTTTCACAGCTGCCATCTGGACCTCCAAGTCAGCCAGATTTCTCACAACCCAGTTCAAGTAGTTGGTCACCTACAGTAATAAGAATTACACATTTACTTAAACCAGTAACAGGCCATGGATAATCTTTTTATTTTCAACAACAGAAACTTACAGTTAGAGCGTAGGTGAGTCCAAGGCCAACCAAACCCCCAGAAGATGGTAAACCATACAGTGAGCTCCCAATAGAAGCTCCGGCTGCTGTCAGGACAATGACGGCCCCAAGATAGTCCTCAAAAAAAAGGGATGCAAAAGAGTAAAGATGTGGGGTGGAGACTATCCAAATTTATCCAGTAAAATTGTAAAACTATTATGGTTAAACAGAAGTGGAAATATAAAGGCCCTTTAAACAAAGAAATTTCTTACTGTGCGAACTTCCAGCCAGCGATTTGCAGCAGACAGGAACAGATAAGCCGTGTTGTTGGTGTCTGTGAGCTCTAGCATTCGTTGTTTAAATCGTGCTTCATGTCTTTAAGAGAGCAATGCATAAAAAAACATCAGTCTTAATAATGGGTGAACAAATGCAAAAAGTTTTTCCTTCAACATTGAGTGGTGTGTTGTACCTGAATGCTCTAATAGTGGTCAGGCCTTCAGCTGTTTCTGAAAAGTGACAGAGCAGAGGCAGCTGCGTGGAGTCATCTAGGTCCTGAAGATCCCTGAGCATTAATTTGAATATTAGAAGCTGAATTTGAAAGACTTACAGTGTTTTGTGAACTTACTTTGAGGCAACTCGGAAATACTTCTGGATGAAGTAAAAAGCTACTCCCAGGGGAAACAAGGTGATCATAAATATGGGAGTGATGGAGCATATGACCCCAATGGCAGATAAGCATAGCAATGTGGATCTAGTCAAAGACTCTAGTGTTGGAGGAATATGCTGAAAAGGCAGAACAACATACCTTACCATTTAGCATGTAAAGTCATGACTACAGTGATATGGAAAAATTGGCACATTTTTTTACTTGTACTTATCAATCACAAATGCTAATCTGTCTAATTAAAATGAAAAACTATTAAATATGACTTTCAATCTAACAATTTCAAACAACAGAATCGATGAATGTGCAATTAAACCTCTCATTATTTTACAGTGTAGTATTAAAAAAACTCAATGACATACCTGATCAATAATATTAGTATCTGCTGAAAATCTGTTTAGAATCTGTCCCAGCGGAGTTACATCAAAAAATCTGTTAAAAGCAGCAACAAAATGTAAGACAAGATAAGACAAGATACATATGTTAAAGCACTTATAGTTTACTATACAGATCTTTTTAATTTGACCTTATTGGGGCATGGATGATCTTGTTGAGCAGATTGTGATGGAGGTTGGTGGCTGCAGAAAGACCCAGGAACTCCACAGTGAGAGACGTGATGAGGCAGAGAGTTATTCCAGCAGCACACAAAACGATGAAGACCGGTAGGTAATAAGAACTATTCTGCAAAGTAGGGCCCATATTAAAGGTGAACTGTGTAACTTTTCCAGTGGAGGGTCCATCACCTGCTTTCCGCTCTCAATGTTATTGCTTTGCCCAGGACGTATGGTTTAATAAAATTCATTGCGGGTGGTTTTACTGCCAAAAAACCCTTGGTTACTTACTCGGAAGTCATCTGCATGTTTATGGACAGTTATTTATGGTTTTCTGTGGAATAGTCCAGATAAAACAACATCTCCAGGGAGAAAAGAAGGTTTCGGACCCCCCCCCCATATACAAACATAGTTCATCTTTAACACCAATTTACATAAACAAGCATTCAGATGATTAAAAAAAAAAAAAAAAAAAAACTATCTAAAAAACGTACCTCTTCATCTAACAGTGTAGATTGAGTGACCGTGGTTCCATTTGTATTGTCTGGCCTGCTCTGATTGGTTTTGGAGGAGGTCCAGAAGGCTAACCAGTAGTCAATGGCAACAATGACAGAATGTTTGAGCAGTTTAGAGGACACCATGAGGAAAACCATGAAAAAACCACCAGACGAGAGGTAACACCAGCACACCTGGGAGAAAGGAAAAATTAGGTAAGCAAATAGCCTAAGATTAACTCTGATAATGTGACTACAATAGTGCATATCAAAATTCAATAACAACATATTTAATTGAATGTCAGTAGCTATGTACCTTCCAAGGGATTTTTGATCTTCTGGTTGTGCCTGTGGACAAGCTATCATCTTCTTCTTCTTCCTCCTCCTCCTCTAATGGTTTGGGGGGGAAAAATTGTTTAACTCGGCAGCCTTACATTGGATGAAAAGGAAGAAAAAAAATAAAATACCTTCATCTTCATCATCAAGTTTGGCCTCCCTGGAGTAAAATGCTCTTCTTAGTGTCTTCCTCTCTAGAGTTGTTTGACTGTCCTGCTGGATATCCTAAAAGATAGATAAGTGTTACTATTAAATATTATACACAAATTATAATACATCTGAATTATACACGCCTTTTCCAGCTCATGGTCCTGTCGGTTCATTAGCGTCTTCCAATGATCGTAAAGCTCAACGTCATGAGTCTGAATGTCTTTTAGAGTTCCCTCTCTCAAAACAGAGCCATCCTTCATAGCAATAATCTAGATATATATTAAAAAAAAATCTAATTAAAGGTCACAGTGATTCCGATGGAAGATCATTTTAAAACCGTGGTTAAGATATTGTGTACCCAGTCTGCGTGTATAAGATACTGCAGCTTGTGAGTAACCAGCACCACAGTTCGCTTATCATCCTGGAGGAACTTGAGGATTCCTTCTTGCATCAGGTGATCACTGAGGTGGATGTCAAGGGCAGAGAATGGGTCATCCTAAGACAAAGGTTTGGTATCCTTTTTAATAAACTTAAACTTTGATTTTGTTAATAAATATGGTAATTGATTGAAAAAATAATTACATTAGGTAAGAACTTACCAAGAAGACAATGTTGGTGTTCTGGTACAGTGCCCTTGCTACACAAATTCTTTGCCTCTGTCCTCCGCTCAGGTTGATTCCCTTAAATATAGCATCACAAACGTGTTTAATTAGACTAAATACAATAGAATGTATAACAACAACATACCCTCTCTCCAATTTCAGTTTGATCTCCAAATGGTAACAGGTCGATGTCTGGCTGAAGTGAACATGCCTCTATGACTGCTTTATACCTGGAAAAGGAGCAAAGAAGTATTACTTTCAATATTTAATATATACAGTATGTTACTGTTTCATGTATTTAAACTAAAAGAGGTATAGTTGTACCTCTGTTTGTTAAAGGGACTTCCAAATGTAATGTTTTCTTCCACTGTTGCGTTGAGTAGCCAGGACTTCTGAGCAGCATAGGCTACAGAGTACCTGTTTTTGCTGAACAACAAGAGATTATAAAATAAACAATTCAACTTCAGTGACTGCAGTGTATAAAGATCAAATCACCAGGAACACTGATCCATTCTGAAGATATTCTTTGAGAATATTATCATGATTTCTTATGTTCAAATATATAAAATTTCTATAATCTACATAAAGCTGTCATTAAAATCAGTTTTCCTGGTCAAAACAGCTAGTACATGAAGACAAATAAGAGACATTATTGTTGAGTCACACACCACTGCACCATAAAGGACACATCATCAGATATGGAAAGGAAACAAGGATTGAGCTAAATGATCAAAAACAGATGAACTAGAAGAATATATCAAATGAATGAAGTTATGAACAAATATGAACAGAAACTAGGAAAATGATCTGTTTTCTGTTATTTTTTGGTTATTTTGAGCATTTCCAAAATTAATCTATAATTAATAAACACAAATACCACTAAGCCTTAATTTGCTATGACGTAGATTGGCCAAATTTGTACTTTATAAAGTGGAATCTGAGTTTGCGGTTAGTTGGGTTGGGAAGGGGGGGGCTCCCAGCACTGTGGGAACAAACCACACACATTGCCTTTTGAATAAAACTTATTATAAATATGGGTTCATGGTTGATGGATGGAAGATAGTACAAATAAGGTTGTGATTTTCTTTAACCCAATCATAACATTGTTAAATAACGCTGAATAGTGTATAAGTTACAAGACATAGCACATTGATAAAACATAAATATATATATAATTAAGTAAAGACAATGCAGACAATGTACTTTCTTCCAAAAGAGATGTAAATTAATTTGGAGATGGTGATAAAACAAATAAATAATACAATAGACAAGGATCATGAGAGGTCAATGGATCACTCCACATGTTAAAACGGGACCAGGACACCACAAAACCTATACCTCCTGATGTCTTCAGCTGTCTCTTCCATCCCTGACCAACTGTCAAAGTCATGCCAGTATATTAGAGAGCATTTCATTCATCACGTTTAATAAACGATAATAAATTAGGCCGTTAATGAAACACAACATTGAGCCTTTTTTCATGCCACATGAAAATTAAAACAAAATCAACATGTCAAGTCTTACAGTAACATATGTCAAATCTCACAGTACTATGGTACCAAAGAAGACATACATGAATCCAAAAAGCACAAACTCATTTCAATGAATTGCATGCCATCCCAGAGCAAAACAATAAACATACATGACTTTCAATGCCAACATTACCAGTCACAAGGTTGACTTAAGTGATATAACTTGCTTGGATTTTAGTATTAAGATTTCTGAAAGTGGTTAGTTTTTGTGTTCATATGAACACATTGAGAATTTTAATCCACTTAAATTGACAACACTAAACACTAAACTATTTAGCAATGATGTTAAATGTAAAAAAGCTTTTACACTGAAATGAATAATGACTAAAGGAGACAGCCAAGAAGAGATACCTGATTCCATCGGGACTGGCCTCACAATTAGGCAGCCTGACGTAAGCAAGAAGGTAGGAGATAAAGACAGAGATACCACAAGCACACATGCACACACAGATTTGTCAAAACAACAGTCACACAAAAGATGATGCAGTGCATAAGCATAACTATAAATACAAATGGTATATGATCATTTTGAAGAAACTAATCAAACTTTCTGGTTAGTTCTCAAAAGTACATCAACAAACAAACATTACAGTGGGGTTTAGGAAAACTTTTTCACTGTTAAAATATTTGATTTCAGCACTGACAAAAAAAAAAAAAAAACTATAATAGTTCAGTAGTTGTTGATAGCTGAGAAATATATAAATTGATCAGCGTATAGACTTAGCTGTTGATAAAAATGGCACCGGACCATAGTCAATAATAACCAATTGTATGTGTGCATGTTGCATTTAAAGGTAAGTTCGATAATGGTAAAAGTGCCTTGTAAAATTACAAAATGTAGTGTGAGAAAGGAAGAAGCAATATGTTTATCAAAGTCAATGACAAAGCATATTTGGTCATTAATAATCATACTTGCTCCAGTAAACTTTCCCATCCATGGATTGCATTTCTCCTAACATCGCCAGCAAAAGGGACGATTTCCCACAACCCACCTGGCCTACAATCATCGTCAGCTGACCTAGAAGGGGAAAAGAGGGTTAAATTGGGATATGGTGCACCATCTCAACTGCATGCCGACAAACAACTGAAGGTCACTTGATCTTACTTTTAACTCAGTCACAATTCTAAAATAGAGTGCAGGGCAGACGGTAGAAAAAATGAATGCCTCTGAAAGACTGAAGTTGAAGCTTCTCAAAAATAATTTGTATTTTTTAAATGTGTGTAAGGGGGAGCATACTCAAGATACTAAGCCAGTTAGGTTCCCATGGGAAGATGATATTTTACACAGCTCATCAGTTGGCAGCCATCTGAGTATGTCTAGCTTTTCTCACTCCTCACATACAGCATATCAATATAAAGAATTTGGCTACCCTGGCCACACATTCAAATGTCTTGGTTTCATCCCAGTAGACCAAAGTACTATTTTTAGAGAACAAGTGAATGTATAGTTAACTTAAACACTATGTTATAAATGTTCACATTGGAATTTCTTTGATGGGGATGGGGGAAATACCTACTGCAAATGGCTAAAAGTGCACAATGTGTTAATGTAACATTGTAAATATAATTTATTTCTGCCATTATACAGTAAACCACATTTGGGATCATTGCAATGTTTTAAAGAAGACATATTGTGCTTGTGTCTGTTATACAGTTTTAATCTACGACATCTGCGGATTATTAAATTATAATTTGCACATTTCAATTTGCAATATTCATCTAAAATTATTTAATAAAAGAAACAAGTCTGCTGACACAGCAAAGAGCCATAAAGTTGTCGGCACATCACATCACACTAGCAAGCTGCGGATTTTTTTTTTCATTTGTACGAAAAGAAACACGAGCCACTGCCAAGTCCTACAACTATCACCAAGTGAGAAAATAAAATTAGAAAACAAAGTACCGTAAGCACAGAGCAGTGGGCGTGTACTGGTGCCGGTGAAAACAGGGAAAATAAGCAATTCAAGATTGCTCAAACATGCACAAATCACTCCAGATACAACTTCAAAGGAGTAAATGAGAAGGGGAAACCACTATAACATGATTAAAAGCTCTGAAAAGTCCATTTTGCATAAGTGGATACCTGTAGGGATACTGATGTTAATGTCTGACAGAGTGGACAGGTTGCTTCCCCAGGTAAAGCATCCATTGATCACCTACAACAATTAAATAAATAAATAATTAGATTTGCATTCCTCATATAATATGAGTTGAGTATATCTTATACTAGACACTGTGCTAAAAAGTTTCAAGTTTAATATTGAGATGAGAGGAATCATACTACTTATCTTTGTTTTAGTCAAATTTAAATTTACGGTACAAAACTATGGCATTCTTAATACTAATATTACTAATTTCAGTCTTACCACTGGAGCAAGAGTGAAAAGGCTTATATCTACTGCATGCTTTGTGACCTATGACCGTATTTCCTGCTGGGTTTTAGTTTACGTGACTCCCATCTGTTCTGCTGTTTGTTTACTTTATGTTTCGTGTGTACATGTGTGCGTGCGTGTGCAAAATTTCTAGATATTTCTTCGTGATCTCCACTAATATCCTAAATACAAAACACCCATAGATGATATGTAATATATATGGAGTCAATTTCTTAGACTAATGAGATAATTAGGCATCCCTCCTCCATTGGGGGAAGGGGGCGCAAGAAAAGTTTGTACAGAAGGTTGAGAAAATATTGGGCACCAAAATTCTCGTGTGAACCCCAAACTTCCTGTGTTGAGAGCGTGTGGATGAACACGTAAAAGATGACCTCTAATACAGTTTGATTATATTACTGACCCGTACAGTTGGGTCTGTACAACTAGGACAATATCTCCTTTCCTCAAACAATATAATATAAAAAGCAGTAGGAGTATAAGCATTGCAACTTAACTTGGGTTCTTTGGCACTGACCTTAACAGCCACATCCTCGGTCTCTGTGGGTCTCATCTGTCGCCTGGTTGGCTGCTCATAGTTGTCCATTTGGTAACGTATTGGGTGCTTTCTGTTAATGGCTTTGGTCTAAACAAATTATGATATGAGTTTGTGTGTACAAATATAAGTTTGTACTGACAGTGTTAAATCTTTTTTACTTACCGTCCCCATATGTTTTTTACCAGCCTCAAATGGGACAGGCATGTTTCCATTTCTCCAGCTGTCATCTCCAATTTCATCACTCTGAAGGAACTCTCCGAGTTTCTGCACACTGTGGGGACAGATATGAAAGTGTCAGTATGATGACATCAACACAAACAATTACACCAGAGTCACATTTAACACAGCCGGGGTGCGGTTCATTGAAATCAATGCATGGTAACACCACAACGGAGCACTGTGAGCCTGTGTTGAGTGTGAATCTGGCATTACAGAGTTTGAAGTTTATATGGCATCCCCATAATTATGTTTTTCATGAATGAAAAAGCAGAATTTTAATACAACTACAGTACCCAAAAATTAGATGTTCAATAGCCCTCACCTGATCAAAGCCTTCACGGCAAATCTGACCACTGTAGAAAGTAGGAACAGAGGCGTTACCAGGATGTGAAACAATGCCAGAGCTGCAAAGGCCTCAGAGGGGCTTGGTCCATTTTCATTGATAAAATGATGCATCACAAATGTCTGAAAGTGACACACAAAATATTTGTTCAATGTGTTATGGTCACATAGGAAACAACATTTTATTAGGGCCAAGTTACTGACTCACCACAAGGACAGCAGCAATGGGAATTGCAGCATTCATAAAAACTGCATATAAAACAAAAAGTACACTTTAGAGTTGTTTTTTTGTTTTTTTGTTTTTTGTGATCAGCATAATTTCCTAGGTCTTACTGGACAAAGATGTGTAGAAAGCAAAGGTCTTCAGGCTGGTGAGTTCTTTGCCTCTAGTGCCCTCCACACTGTCACAGAAGATATTCTCCCAGGCATAAAGTTTAAGAAGTTTTATTCCTTTTAAGATCTCTGAGGTCTGTTTCAAACGGTCTGTAGAGTATTCCTGTATTTAGACATATGCAGTCTATTAAAGTTTAAAAAAAATAAAAAACATAGTATACAAGTAGCTGAAACCCAGTATAACAAAGCATAATATTATGAGGACAATTACAGATTTTGTTATTATTATTATTGTTATTAACTTACTAGTGTGCTTTTCTGTGTGTCTGCCAGTTTCGTTGCTATAAGGTACTGCACTGGAGCCAAAAGAACAATGACTGATGCACCAACCAAGGCACTGGGGCCTAATAAATTGTAAAGAAGGATCACACCCATCACTATCTGTAAACAACATAAATGACGCATTACATTATAGAAGTGATCATGAATATCATAGTGGGGCTAAAGGGTGTCTCAGTCCTGTACCTGCACAGGCATTGCCCACAGGTTTGGACAGAGGAACAGAAACCACATAAGCTGGTTGGTTTCTATGGCAACCAAGTTGTTGATTTGTCCCAAAGTCACCTCACCCATTGACATGTTGGAGGTTGACAAACGTAGGATTTTGTTGTAAATCATTGCCTTGATATGTAAAAAGATAAAGAAAGAATAAATAAAATATAGAGAGTGTTAAAAAGAGTATGCTATGTAACTATGATTCCTTAATGACTGAGATTAACCTAATGCATGGTTTAATTAGGCAAGAAGCAGACATGACACAAATTTAACACAATGAGAGATCTGTGTACTATGTTTTACTATGGCAACACCTTCTCCCACTTACCAAAAGAGCTCCTCGTAGGTTGATACCAGTTTCTATAGTGACATAGTAAGATGCCTGAAGAAAAGTCCTTTGTAATATTAAAGCCAGAAACAGAAGAATCGCCAGGACTGAGGAATTCTGCAGCAGGTCAGTGGAGGACATGAAATTCACGCCAAAATAGGTCTACAACACAGGAAATGCACACATTATTTAGATGATGCATACACAAACGCATAGCCGTACATCTTCTAAATTAAAGTTAAAGGGTGTTAGATGAGTGAGGAATTTTCCATGTCACTCAGAAATGCTGCCTGGCTTTGCTCTGCATCTCACCTGCCCATTATGCTCACAGAACAGACTGGTAATGATATGTCAATTGCTACTTAACAACTCCAAGCCAAATGAGTCAGATTACATACTGCTACTGCAAACACAACTATTGTGTATTTGTCTAAGTCTCTAAGAGTATCTTGACAATGAAAAGGGCATCTCTTAAATGCCAGGCAGGTTTGCTTTTGCCAGCTGAATTGGCTGTGACTCCTGCTGCCTCTCTTATGCTATTTTTACTGTTCAGCGAGCGTACAAACAACATATAATAGCATGTACATATTCTTCAAACTCTTACCTTAACCCTACCATGTAATTACATGTTGTTGCATAGTAATAGGTAGCCTACTGTAAAATAAAGCACAACCCTTAGTTGTTTTTGTTTCTAATTCTGCAATGACAGAAAACAACAAATGCACATCTGATAAAGAAATTACCGAAAAAGATACACTTCATGAATTAATGAAGACAGAGACCTTTTTTCTTTCCTTTTGTTTAGTCTGAGTTATTAAACAAGAGAGAATTAGCTCATGAATGTCACATTTGTGTATGTTTGTCTAGTTGCTACAACAATAAAATTGTATAACAAAGTTATTATTCATATCAGATCTTGCTTTGTTGATTTCCTTAGACATGATGTCACAAGTAGACAGTTGCGTGGATCATGAAATGATGAAGACCCACACCTCAGTGACATCACACATGGAGAAACTTTTTGACCCAAGCACCCGACCACCCAGTATCAAAAGCACAATTCAGGCATATGGTGTCTTATGATTTAACATGTATTGATTTGTTTTTACATGGCCTTTATATTAAAATTCAAAATTCATTCCATGTGTACTGACGCAAACTTTGTACTAGACATAAATAAATGTACTCACCTCATTGGAGATGGTTGTTTTGTTTTCACTCTCCAGACATTTTACAATGCCAGAGATGCAGAGTGGCCCAGCAAAGCCCAGCAGGTCAGCGAGATAGCGGAAGGTGCTGCTGAGGAGGATGGGCCGGCCAAACGCTCGGTACATGGAGCGCCAGATGGATGGGGCACGATCTGGGTCTTCGGCAGTCTATGTGAGAGTAAGAGTATTTTAAAAGCATAAACTAATAATAAATACTAAATCCAATCCCGTCCTTATCACCCTTTGGTCCTCATATGCATCCTTCAGGCGCAGGTAGTTGGTGAGTGCTCTCATGGCAATAGGCAGCTTGCCAATCTTCTTAAGCTCTATTGGTCTTTTATGTGCTCCCATGATGAGAGGATTCATCCACCAATATGTTGCCTAAAATTAGAGTGTAACTACTAATTCGGAGAAGATGCTACAGCCACTGTTGCATGTTAAGTAATACATTGATAGTTGAGAAAAAAGTGTTCATATTTGTTTGTATCTACCTTTGAAAGCAAATTGACAAAAGGCTGCAGGAAGCGAACACCCAAATCCTGTAGATCTTCAGGTGGCTTCACCTTCTGAGGATTGGCAAAGAAGACATATTTCTACACACAGAAAAAAGTGTGTTAGAGACAACAGCAGGTCTAAATTACAAATAACAAATGTAAGTGCACATACCCTAATTCTTATGACATTGACCTCCACCGCCATCAAGAGCCCATACAAGAGCACTAGCAGGGCTGTAATACAGAACCTCAGATGTCGGGGTCTAACACCAAACACTACAAACTTCCATAACTTGATGGTCTTAGTGATGAAGGCCAAAATCCAATAGATGAATAATACTGTGCCAACAGACAAAATACCATTCACTTCTGATGCGTATGTTAGTTAAATAAAGGGTCAGGCCTTTTCTTTAATTAGGTCTTACCGAGCAGGAGCTTTGGGAAGTTAGAAGTCTCTATGTTGTGGTAATAAACCACTGATGTAGTTGCAGCAATAAATCCCATGAAAGCTGGCATGAAGAGATGGAGGTGGTTGGCTATCATCGTCCTAGTTAAACAATACAATCGCTGTCATTTGAAATATTTTGCCATTTGTCTCCAAGAAGGACACGTTTCATAATACCGGTACATGCTTCATAAATTTTGGATTGCTTATTATTTCTTGGTAAATCTTACTTGTCTATTGAGACTATTCCCTCTGCAAACTCACAGACATGGACAAAGAGCAGAGAGAAGGTGAGGATCCACCTCATGTTGTGTCCAGGAAAATGAAGCCATGTGTTATGATGGATCTGGACCTTCGAGCTCTGACTGCCCCACCCTAGAAAACACAGACGTACCTTGTCAAAATAAATGATTTCAAGATGGTTAAACTCAATGCAGATAACAAAATATACTACTTATGAGAAAAGATGAGAAATAATGATTCACATAAAATGCATAATAGTATTTATATAGTAACATATTCCACTTAATCTTGGGACTAAAACAATAACATAATAGCAATCAATCAGTGACTCCTCAGGGAGCTGTGTGGCCAGCAGGGCAGAATCATTCCCATCAACTACACACGCACTTAGATAATCAAATGGACACACTACTAATTGAATCAATTAATTACATCTCAAATGTCCTCTTTCTCTATTCCTCCATTTGTTTTTGTCATTTTCTCCTATGTTTTACAATCTGACTGAACAACACAACATAAAGCTCTTAATGCCATGTTTAAGTGGTAAAAAGTGCAGAACCAATATATTACTGCTATATTGACAACTATTAACCATTAAAATTCTTATTACACCATTACTAAACAATGACTAGAACTGGGTCTAGTCAGCACGGAAAGTAAACACAGAAAGATTTTCCCAGTGCATGTTTCAGTGACACCAATGATTTAAAGTCTAATCCACATCTGATAACCCAGTAGATTATATTGCTGGTCTGATGGGAGTAAATTACTGTAAGACAACAGAGCTTCTGTTTGACCTTCCTGTTCTGTTTATTTACAGATGTGCAGGAATATTGCAAAAAATGAAAAATTACAAATAATTATTGCAAAGACACTTAGACATGTTTTGGGATTATATTACTTGTATAGTCTAAATAAATCAGTCCATTATATTCAAGTGTTTGCACAAAGCAGGACACAATGGGGTTTCGGTTCCAGCTGACTCAATAATCCTGCTTTAGATGCTGTGACAAGACAGCTGTACAGTTTTCATTCAACAGCAAAAGGTGATACTATAAGAGGCTTACACTTGAAAAACAGCTGGTCAAAAATGTTCACAATTTTTTAATTAGTTTTATGTGTTCGACATACTCATATTACATGCTGCTGGCTATTTAATCCTTTTCGTTCACTTAAATATGTTTACTTTTACAGTCCTCCAGTTGGTTGGTTCCAACAAACCTATTGGTTATCACTGACACATTTACAACTGACAATTATTTGTTTAGTAGTAGTCGTGTTTGATCTTACCAATAAAAAGGATGGGGAAGGTGATGAAGAGCAGGAAGACATGAGGAACCAGGTTGAGAGCATCTACAAAGCAGCCATTGTTGAGCACACCATCATCGACATTGTAGGCATTTATATTATTCTCGTTGCCGCAGAATGCCAGGTCCATTCCACTGGCCAGCTTGCCCCACACTACTATGGACACAAAAAAAGATGTATTAAGACATAATGTTCGTTATTTTCATACTGTGCAGAACCTCTATTTATTTAATTTTTTTTAAGTAACTGGTTTGATTTGGTTCTGTAAAAGTCATCTATTTACAGAAACTAGGTAAAGAAGTGTAATTTGTGTTGGAGTCACTGGGCAGACTTTGTAAAAAAAAAAATAGGTCTGCAAACAAGACAAAGATTAATACTGGATTTCACATATTACTAATTATTCGCAACTACTTAGGTTACAGTACAGTAAATTACACCAGAAAAGAGGTTCTACTTTGGTAAGCTAGAGTAATAAAATATGTAGAGTATGATGAGACATGCTTTAGGACACTTACTTAAACAGTCACCTAAACTTGAAGGAACAGAGTTGAATAAATAAGTAAACACAGGTCTAAGTCTTTCTTTCAGAACAAGTAACTAATATTAAGTTGTAAAGCAGTATTAAAATAGAAACATTAACAACATAAATGGTACTAAGCATGTCACCTTTAGTTAACCTAGCTTTGTTTATTTTAAATTCATAAATACCTCCAACAATGTTAAGTAATCCTCACGCGTGACCGTACATTCCAGAGGTCTGGGAGAAAAAAAAAATATTAAAAATTAAAAGGCGACAAAATATTCACATAAAATAACAAGACATGAGTTCTGGTCGACGGGCTTGGGTTGATTATTTTTAGCTGTGCAAGTACTTCAGCTGCTTGGTTCACTGCTGCCTGTCAAACGCTGGTGTCAAGTCACAAACTATAAGCCGCAGCTATATCCGCTCTATATTTCAAAATAAAAGCCCGTAAAGGACGCGCCAATCAGATAGAGTTTTGCATAAAGTTTTAGTTATAATACAGACTGAACTTATCTAAAATGAATTGCTCATCGCTCTTGTATTGTATTTGTGGTTGCTTTTGTACTTATATGTCTTTATATTGTACACTTTCGGCCAAGATATGTGTTTTATTCCATGCGTAAAAACTCGTTCATTCCGGTTTCTTTAGCATAAATTAATCTCGCTTGACATAATTGTGTGTAATTTTAGATTTCCAGATTTGAAGCCGTTTGATACTGGGATGAGGAATTACTGTGGATATTCTATGGCTTTGGTCACACATTACACATTTTGTTATGCCTTGAATCATAATTTGCTAAAGTCAATCGCTGCCATTGCGTCGAACATTTCACGTGCGTCTCCAGTGTCTCCCAAAGGAGATCACTGAAAAGAAGAAATAACTATGAACTGTTGTCTTTAATTGTATTTGATTGGATAGGTTAATAAGTGCACAAAAACCTGAAAACCATTTGTCATTTGCTCATGTGTATAAAAAAAAAAATACTTTCTCATAGCAGTTAAATTCTGTAGCAGCCACTGTGTTGCATCCTCTTTAAGGTTACTGCAGATCTCAGAGTCATGTTCAGAGCTGCAGTCACCGCGGCCACGAGCCTTCGTGTCTTGTTGCAAATTTACTAAATGAAATGTATTTTTTTTTATCTGTTGCAAACGCTGATATTATGACCGACACAGTGACCAGAACATTTTATAATTGGTGTAGCGTTTTTTGAAAACATAAAACAGATTAAATTGGTTGATTTTTTCAGTGGATTTCTAAAATGACCTACATGTCATTCACTGAGAGCGAGGAAGACGTCCGGATGCTGTGCGCGGAGGATGCGTCGAGATTCGGACACAAAAGCAGTTGCACTTACTCTGACCCGCTGCCAGGATCCCCGGTCTGTCTTGTCCTGCTCTTTGTCCCTTTGTCCCTCCACTGCCCGCGGTGATCTAGGTGCCAGCTGAAGGACGCTGTGCCAAAACATAATAAACCGCTTGAGTGAGAGGAATTACGCGCGAAGGATGCCGGGCTGTAACAGGCACGCAGCACGAGCGCGGTGGATCTATCCAATAAAATGTCACAATAATATCATCATTTTATATGTAGGTCGTTGCATACTGTACGGTGTTTGATTTGAGATGCTGTTATAGACATGTCATCTTAAATGCTCTGATGAAAACATTAGTAACTGCATTTGTGTAAATTCTATAAGCTAAAAAGAGATGGGACCCCAGGCATTGCGGTAAACGTTGATCTAAAATGATGATGATGATGAGTAAATGTAGGCCTTTTTCATTCCTTAACAACAGTATGTCTATAGAGGGCGCTGTTTACTAGACTTTAACTATTGAAACGGCACAATGATAACTAAAGTAATGTAAAAACAATGCTCATAAAACGAGTTAGATTACTTTTTGTTTTGTGAGGCTGCTGCTATTCTATTCTGTTAGTTATGACTAGAGGTTCGTCATTTAAAGTTCTTTCTTCTTCAATGCACTGCTTTTTATCTACATATTATTATAGGCTATGAAGTTTGGAATAGCACCTTTAGTTTAATCAGACTGTTTGTTATTTTCATATTATTTCATTATGACACAGGCCACATTTAGCTGCGGCGGGTCTTTGAGCGGCGCGTTTGAGGAGGAAAAGTTTGTTGCTTGACAAAATCTGTGACTAAGCAGATAAATAGACATGACCTGTTCATTTGAAACAAATAGAGTGACGAGAATCCCTCTTGGTGTAAGTGTTTCCCAAGACACTGTAAAGGAAAGTTTATGACTTTTTGACCCCTGCACTGCAGTCTCTCCCACTTGCCCCATATTTTTGACATATGCACTCACACTAAAACTGACACATGGAAGATGACGAATAGGAATAGCATAATTTAAAAAACGATGTAGTCTAAAGGATGGTAACTACATTTTGGATATTTTGTAATGATTAATTGTGGTTTACCGCACAGACAGTGACCACACTTGCTGTTAATCCACTCATTATATTGTTAGTGATGTGTTGTGTATTTGTTCTCACAGTGGTGCTGGTGCTGATCGTGAGAAAGACTCATCCTGAGGGATGAGTTTGACCTGAGGACAGGAAGTGGGGATGGGACTCTTCCACAAAGTGCAGACTTCAACCAGGACCCTTGTATGCAGCATTAGTGTAGATGTTTTTGTGACATTGGATTATCCTTTGTGTTTTTATCGTCAGAATCAGGTTTTGGACTGATTTAAAGAATCACATAGAAATTAAATTCACAGTAAACATTTTATATTGCTGTCACAATATATTATGTTCAATCATATTAGATCAGTGGTTCTTAACCTGATCGAACCCTTGGGGTTCGGTGAGTCAGTCTCAGGGGTTTGGCGGAGGTTAAGACACACAGTCATATAATTCGCAGACTGCGAGCGTCTCCAGATTCTGGCCGTGTCCCAATTCAACAAATGCACCCTATGATGTGCCTATCGAAGTACCTGCCCGACTTAAATGACCTGTTCGAATGGCATAAAAACATAAAACGACATAAAAACGAAGAAATGAACAGACTTTGCTGTGAAAATGACATGAGAGTGGCACTTGCCAAGGTGAAGCCCTGCATTTCTGAACTGGTCTCTCAAACTCAACAGCAGAAGTCACTGATTTGCAGTAAATATTCATTATTATTCTAGCCTGATGGAAATTAGGTGATGGGTGTCTGTTAAAATGTAAAAAATAATGAATAGCATAAATACAATAAGTTCATTATTGGAATACATAAGGTTAAAAATTAAAATAATTTCAGTGTGATAGAATTAAAAAAGGACATGTCTTTGTTGAAAGGTATGTATGTCATTTGTTGTGAGTTCATGTATTGTATTGGTTTTATTCTTTGAACATTGTGATGTTAATGCAGGGTTCATTTTGTGCACATATATATATATATATATATATACATACATACATACATACACATACATACACACATACATACATTTTTTATTTTATCTTTTTTTTTTATAAAGAAGGGTTCGGTGAATATGCATATGTGGGGGTTCAGTACCTCCAACAAGGTTAAGAACCACTGTATTAGAGCAATTCAAGTGTTATAATTTTGTTACAATCAGTAAGTCCGGTATTGAATATATTTCTTGCTATGAATTGTAATCATCACAATTAATATTCTTATATTGAGTTTGGCAGGCGTATCCAAAATACAAATAAATCATGATCAGGTCTCTGCTGCCCTCTATTGGACGTTGCCGAGATCTTTTGCGCTTTTATTTATTATTTACTTATTTTCCCTTTAGACTGGCTGATTTGAAAAATCCAAGATCAAACCATATGTCAAAGTGAGATTATAATAAACTCCACAGACTTTAGTTGAGTTGGATGGTCTGGCAGTGCCATCTTAGCCCCTCATGGCTCAAAGATAAAAGTGTCTCTTTTGACAGATGAAGGTTTTGAGAGCAAAGATTGTAGGCAGCACGAATCCTTAATCACACATTCAGCAGTTTTATGGGATTGTTCTGCTTGACGAAGCCTGTAATGAAAGGATACGATTGCAATTCTTGGAGATTAAAGAAAACTGT